>NW_027473034.1:0-99044 GCF_030347505.1 Rhynchophorus ferrugineus
CAATTTGGCAATCGGCAACGTAATTAGCATGCCGAATATTACTTGGAATGTGAATTGGAGCGAAATCACTAATTCATAAGACCATTTTACAATTTTGACCCAAGTTAGAAGCAGAGCCAATATTGCAAGATGTCGATAGTCCATATCTCGGAAACTATAAGAGATAATGCAATTTGGCAATCGGCAACGTAATTAGGATGCCGAATATTACTTGGAATGTGAATTGGAGCGAAATCGCTAATTCATAAGACCATTTTACATTTCTGGCCCGAGTTAGAAGCAGAACCAATATTGCAAGATGTCGATAGTCCATATCTCGGAAACTATAAGAGATAATGCAATTTGGCAATTGGCAACGTAATTAGCATGCCGAATATTACTTGGAATGTGAATTGGAGCGAAATCGCTAATTCATAAGACCATTTTACAATTCTGGCTCAAGTTAGAAGCAGAGCCAATATTGCAAGATGTCGATAGTCCATATCTCGGAAACTATAAGAGATAATGCAATTTGGCAATCGGCAACGTAATTAGCATGCCGAATATTACTTGGAATGTGAATTGGAACGAAATCGCTAATTCATAAGACCATTTTACATTTCTGGCCTAAGTTAGAAGCAGAGCCAATATTGCAAGATGTCGATAGTCCATATCTCGGAACTATAAGAGATAATGCAATTTGGCAATCGGCAACGTAATTAGCATGCCGAATATTACTTGGAATGTGAATTGGAGCGAAATCGCTAATTCATAAGACCATTTTACATTTCTGGCCCAAGTTAGAAGCAGAGCCAATATTGCAAGATGTCGATAGTCCATATCTCGGAAACTATAAGAGATAATGCAATTTGGCAATCGGCAACGTAATTAGCATGCCGAATATTACTTGGAATGTGAATTGGAGCGAAATCGCTAATTCATAAGACCATTTTACAATTCTGGCTCAAGTTAGAAGCAGAGCCAATATTGCAAGATGTCGATAGTCCATATCTCGGAAACTATAAGAGATAATGCAATTTGGCAATCGGCAACGTAATTAGCATGCCGAATATTACTTGGAATGTGAATTGGAGCGAAATCGCTAATTCATAAGACCATTTTACATTTCTGGCCCGAGTTAGAAGCAGAACCAATATTGCAAGATGTCGATAGTCCATATCTCGGAAACTATAAGAGATAATGCAATTTGGCAATCGGCAACGTAATTAGCATGCCGAATATTACTTGGAATGTGAATTGGAGCGAAATCGCTAATTCATAAGACCATTTTACAATTCTGGCCCAAGTTAGAAGCAGAGCCAATATTGCAAGATGTCGATAGTCCATATCTCGGAAACTATAAGAGATAATGCAATTTGGCAATCGGCAACGTATTTAGCATGCCGAATATTACTTGGAATGTGAATTGGAGCGAAATCGCTAATTCATAAGACCATTTTACATTTCTGGCTCAAGTTAGAAGCAGAGCCAATATTCCAAGATGTCGATAGTCCATATCTCGGAAACTATAAGAGATAATGCAATTTGGCAATCGGCAACGTAATTAGCATGCCGAATATTACTTGGAATGTGAATTGGAGCGAAATCGCTAATTCTTAAGACCATTTTACATTTCTGGCCCAAGTTAGAAGCAGAGCCAATATTGCAAGATGTCGATAGTCCATATCTCGGAAACTATAAGAGATAATGCAATTTGGCAATCGGCAACGTAATTAGCATGCCGAATATTACTTGGAATGTGAATTGGGGCGAAATCGCTAATTCATAAGACCATTTTACATTTCTGGCCCAAGTTAGAAGCAGAGCCAATATTGCAAGATGTCGATAGTCCATATCTCGGAAACTATAAGAGATAATGCAATTTGGCAATCGGCAACGTAATTAGCATGCCGAATATTACTTGGAATGTGAATTGGAGCGAAATCGCTAATTCATAAGACCATTTTACATTTCTGGCCCCAGTTAGAAGCAGAGCCAATATTGCAAGATGTCGATAGTCCATATCTCGGAAACTATAAGAGATAATGCAATTTGGCAATCGGCAACGTAATTAGCATGCCGAATATTACTTGGAATGTGAATTGGAGCGAAATCGCTAATTCATTAGACCATTTTACATTTCTGGCCCAAGTTAGAAGCAGAGCCAATATTGCAAGATGTCGATAGTCCATATCATGGAAACTATAAGAGATAATGCAATTTGGCAATCGGCAACGTAATTAGCATGCCGAATATTACTTGGAATGTGAATTGGAGCGAAATCGCTAATTCATAAGACCATTTTACATTTCTGGCCCAAGTTAGAAGCAGAGCCAATATTGCAAGATGTCGATAGTCCATATCTCGGAAACTATAAGAGATAATGCAATTTGGCAATCGGCAACGTAATTAGCATGCCGAATATTACTTGGAATGTGAATTGGAGCGAAATCGCTAATTCATAAGACCATTTTACAATTCTGGCTCAAGTTAGAAGCAGAGCCAATATTGCAAGGTGTCGATAGTCCATATCTCGGAAAATGTAAGAGATAATGCAATTTGGCAATCGGCAACGTAATTAGCATGCCGAATATTACTTGGAATGTGAATTGGAGCGAAATCGCTAATTCATAAGACCATTATACATTTCTGGCCCAAGTTAGAAGCAGGGCCAATATTGCAAGATGTCGATAGTCCATATCTCGGAAACTATAAGAGATAATGCAATTTGGCAATCAGCAACGTAATTAGCATGCCGAATATTACTTGGAATGTGAATTGGAGCGAAATCGCTAATTCATAAGACCATTTTACAATTCTGGCTCAAGTTAGAAGCAGAGACAATATTGCAAGGTGTCGATAGTCCATATCTCGGAAACTATAAGAGATAATGCAATTTGGCAATCGGCAACGTAATTAGCATGCCGAATATTACTTGGAATGTGAATTGGAGCGAAATCGCTAATTCATAAGACCATTTTACAATTCTGGCTCAAGTTAGAAGCAGAGCCAATATTGCAAGATGTCGATAGTCCATATCTCGGAAACTATAAGAGATAATGCAATTTGGCAATCGGCAACGTAATTAGCATGCCGAATATTACTTGGAATGTGAATTGGAGCGAAATCGCTAATTCATAAGACCATTTTACATTTCTGGCCCAAGTTAGAAGCAGAGCCAATATTGCAAGATGTCGATAGTCCATATCTCGGAAACTATAAGAGATAATGCAATTTGGCAATCGGCAACGTAATTAGCATGCCGAATATTACTTGGAATGTGAATTACAACGAAATCGCTAATTCATAAGACCATTTTACATTTCTGGCCCAAGTTAGAAGCAGAGCCAATATTGCAAGATGTCGATAGTCCATATCTCGGAAACAATAAGAGATAATGCAATTTGGCAATCGGCAACGTAATTAGCATGCCGAATATTACTTGGAATGTGAATTGGAGCGAAATCACTAATTCATAAGACCATTTTACAATTTTGACCCAAGTTAGAAGCAGAGCCAATATTGCAAGATGTCGATAGTCCATATCTCGGAAACTATAAGAGATAATGCAATTTGGCAATCGGCAACGTAATTAGGATGCCGAATATTACTTGGAATGTGAATTGGAGCGAAATCGCTAATTCATAAGACCATTTTACATTTCTGGCCCGAGTTAGAAGCAGAACCAATATTGCAAGATGTCGATAGTCCATATCTCGGAAACTATAAGAGATAATGCAATTTGGCAATTGGCAACGTAATTAGCATGCCGAATATTACTTGGAATGTGAATTGGAGCGAAATCGCTAATTCATAAGACCATTTTACAATTCTGGCTCAAGTTAGAAGCAGAGCCAATATTGCAAGATGTCGATAGTCCATATCTCGGAAACTATAAGAGATAATGCAATTTGGCAATCGGCAACGTAATTAGCATGCCGAATATTACTTGGAATGTGAATTGGAACTAAATCCCTAATTCATAAGACCATTTTACATTTCTGGCCTAAGTTAGAAGCAGAGCCAATATTGCAAGATGTCGATAGTCCATATCTCGGAAACTATAAGAGATAATGCAATTTGGCAATCGGCAACGTAATTAGCATGCCGAATATTACTTGGAATGTGAATTGGAGCGAAATCGCTAATTCATAAGACCATTTTACATTTCTGGAAGTTAGAAGCAGAGCCAATATTGCAAGATGTCGATAGTCCATATCTCGGAAACTATAAGAGATAATGCAATTTGGCAATCGGCAACGTAATTAGCATGCCGAATATTACTTGGAATGTGAATTGGAGCGAAATCGCTAATTCATAAGACCATTTTACAATTCTGGCTCAAGTTAGAAGCAGAGCCAATATTGCAAGATGTCGATAGTCCATATCTCGGAAACTATAAGAGATAATGCAATTTGGCAATCGGCAACGTAATTAGCATGCCGAATATTACTTGGAATGTGAATTGGAGCGAAATCGCTAATTCATAAGACCATTTTACATTTCTGGCCCGAGTTAGAAGCAGAAGCCAATATTGCAAGATGTCGATAGTCCATATCTCGGAAACTATAAGAGATAATGCAATTTGGCAATCGGCAACGTAATTAGCATGCCGAATATTACTTGGAATGTGAATTGGAGCGAAATCGCTAATTCATAAGACCATTTTACATTTCTGGCCTAAGTTAGAAGCAGAGCCAATATTGCAAGATGTCGATAGTCCATATCTCGGAAACTATAAGAGATAATGCAATTTGGCAATCGGCAACGTAATTAGCATGCCGAATATTACTTGGAATGTGAATTGGAGCGAAATCGCTAATTCATAAGACCATTTTACATTTCTTGCCCAAGTTAGAAGCAGAGCCAATATTGCAAGATGTCGATAGTCCATATCTCGGAAACTATAAGAGATAATGCAATTTGGCAATCGGCAACGTAATTAGCATGCCGAATATTACTTGGAATGTGAATTGGAGCGAAATCGCTAATTCATAAGACCATTTTACAATTCTGGCCCAAGTTAGAAGCAGAGCCAATATTGCAAGATGTCGATAGTCCATATCTCGGAAACTATAAGAGATAATGCAATTTGGCAATCGGCAACGTATTTAGCATGCCGAATATTACTTGGAATGTGAATTGGAGCGAAATCGCTAATTCATAAGACCATTTTACATTTCTGGCTCAAGTTAGAAGCAGAGCCAATATTCCAAGATGTCGATAGTCCATATCTCGGAAACTATAAGAGATAATGCAATTTGGCAATCGGCAACGTAATTAGCATGCCGAATATTACTTGGAATGTGAATTGGAGCGAAATCGCTAATTCTTAAGACCATTTTACATTTCTGGCCCAAGTTAGAAGCAGAGCCAATATTGCAAGATGTCGATAGTCCATATCTCGGAAGCTATAAGAGATAATGCAATTTGGCAATCGGCAACGTAATTAGCATGCCGAATATTACTTGGAATGTGAATTGGGCGAAATCGCTAATTCATAAGACCATTTTACATTTCTGGCCCAAGTTAGAAGCAGAGCCAATATTGCAAGATGTCGATAGTCCATATCTCGGAAACTATAAGAGATAATGCAATTTGGCAATCGGCAACGTAATTAGCATGCCGAATATTACTTGGAATGTGAATTGGAGCGAAATCGCTAATTCATAAGACCATTTTACATTTCTGGCCCCAGTTAGAAGCAGAGCCAATATTGCAAGATGTCGATAGTCCATATCTCGGAAACTATAAGAGATAATGCAATTTGGCAATCGGCAACGTAATTAGCATGCCGAATATTACTTGGAATGTGAATTGGAGCGAAATCGCTAATTCATTAGACCATTTTACATTTCTGGCCCAAGTTAGAAGCAGAGCCAATATTGCAAGATGTCGATAGTCCATATCATGGAAACTATAAGAGATAATGCAATTTGGCAATCGGCAACGTAATTAGCATGCCGAATATTACTTGGAATGTGAATTGGAGCGAAATCGCTAATTCATAAGACCATTTTACATTTCTGGCCCAAGTTAGAAGCAGAGCCAATATTGCAAGATGTCGATAGTCCATATCTCGGAAACTATAAGAGATAATGCAATTTGGCAATCGGCAACGTAATTAGCATGCCGAATATTACTTGGAATGTGAATTGGAGCGAAATCGCTAATTCATAAGACCATTTTACAATTCTGGCTCAAGTTAGAAGCAGAGCCAATATTGCAAGGTGTCGATAGTCCATATCTCGGAAAATGTAAGAGATAAAGCAATTTGGCAATCGGCAACGTAATTAGCATGCCGAATATTACTTGGAATGTGAATTGGAGCGAAATCGCTAATTCATAAGACCATTATACATTTCTGGCCCAAGTTAGAAGCAGGGCCAATATTGCAAGATGTCGATAGTCCATATCTCGGAAACTATAAGAGATAATGCAATTTGGCAATCAGCAACGTAATTAGCATGCCGAATATTACTTGGAATGTGAATTGGAGCGAAATCGCTAATTCATAAGACCATTTTACAATTCTGGCTCAAGTTAGAAGCAGAGACAATATTGCAAGGTGTCGATAGTCCATATCTCGGAAACTATAAGAGATAATGCAATTTGGCAATCGGCAACGTAATTAGCATGCCGAATATTACTTGGAATGTGAATTGGAGCGAAATCGCTAATTCATAAGACCATTTTACAATTCTGGCTCAAGTTAGAAGCAGAGCCAATATTGCAAGATGTCGATAGTCCATATCTCGGAAACTATAAGAGATAATGCAATTTGGCAATCGGCAACGTAATTAGCATGCCGAATATTACTTGGAATGTGAATTGGAGCGAAATCGCTAATTCATAAGACCATTTTACATTTCTGGCCCAAGTTAGAAGCAGAGCCAATATTGCAAGATGTCGATAGTCCATATCTCGGAAATTATAAGAGATAATGCAATTTGGCAATCGGCAACGTAATTAGCATGCCGAATATTACTTGGAATGTGAATTGGAGCGAAATCGCTAATTCATAAGACCATTTTACATTTCTGGCCCAAGTTAGAAGCAGAGCCAATATTGCAAGATGTCGATAGTCCATATCTCGGAAACTATAAGAGATAATGCAATTTGGCAATCGGCAACGTAATTAGCATGCCGAATATTACTAGGAATGTGAATTACAACGAAATCGCTAATTCATAAGACCATTTTACATTTCTGGCCCAAGTTAGAAGCAGAGCCAATATTGCAAGATGTCGATAGTCCATATCTCGGAAACAATAAGAGATAATGCAATTTGGCAATCGGCAACGTAATTAGCATGCCGAATATTACTTGGAATGTGAATTGGAGCGAAATCGCTAATTCATAAGACCATTATACATTTCTGGCCCAAGTTAGAAGCAGGGCCAATATTGCAAGATGTCGATAGTCCATATCTCGGAAACTATAAGAGATAATGCAATTTGGCAATCAGCAACGTAATTAGCATGCCGAATATTACTTGGAATGTGAATTGGAGCGAAATCGCTAATTCATAAGACCATTTTACAATTCTGGCTCAAGTTAGAAGCAGAGACAATATTGCAAGGTGTCGATAGTCCATATCTCGGAAACTATAAGAGATAATGCAATTTGGCAATCGGCAACGTAATTAGCATGCCGAATATTACTTGGAATGTGAATTGGAGCGAAATCGCTAATTCATAAGACCATTTTACAATTCTGGCTCAAGTTAGAAGCAGAGCCAATATTGCAAGATGTCGATAGTCCATATCTCGGAAACTATAAGAGATAATGCAATTTGGCAATCGGCAACGTAATTAGCATGCCGAATATTACTTGGAATGTGAATTGGAGCGAAATCGCTAATTCATTAGACCATTTTACATTTCTGGCCCAAGTTAGAAGCAGAGCCAATATTGCAAGATGTCGATAGTCCATATCATGGAAACTATAAGAGATAATGCAATTTGGCAATCGGCAACGTAATTAGCATGCCGAATATTACTTGGAATGTGAATTGGAGCGAAATCGCTAATTCATAAGACCATTTTACATTTCTGGCCCAAGTTAGAAGCAGAGCCAATATTGCAAGATGTCGATAGTCCATATCTCGGAAACTATAAGAGATAATGCAATTTGGCAATCGGCAACGTAATTAGCATGCCGAATATTACTTGGAATGTGAATTGGAGCGAAATCGCTAATTCATAAGACCATTTTACAATTCTGGCTCAAGTTAGAAGCAGAGCCAATATTGCAAGGTGTCGATAGTCCATATCTCGGAAAATGTAAGAGATAATGCAATTTGGCAATCGGCAACGTAATTAGCATGCCGAATATTACTTGGAATGTGAATTGGAGCGAAATCGCTAATTCATAAGACCATTATACATTTCTGGCCCAAGTTAGAAGCAGGGCCAATATTGCAAGATGTCGATAGTCCATATCTCGGAAACTATAAGAGATAATGCAATTTGGCAATCGGCAACGTAATTAGCATGCCGAATATTACTTGGAATGTGAATTGGAGCGAAATCGCTAATTCATAAGACCATTTTACAATTCTGGCCCAAGTTAGAAGCAGAGCCAATATTGCAAGATGTCGATAGTCCATATCTCGGAAACTATAAGAGATAATGCAATTTGGCAATCGGCAACGTATTTAGCATGCCGAATATTACTTGGAATGTGAATTGGAGCGAAATCGCTAATTCATAAGACCATTTTACATTTCTGGCTCAAGTTAGAAGCAGAGCCAATATTCCAAGATGTCGATAGTCCATATCTCGGAAACTATAAGAGATAATGCAATTTGGCAATCGGCAACGTAATTAGCATGCCGAATATTACTTGGAATGTGAATTGGAGCGAAATCGCTAATTCTTAAGACCATTTTACATTTCTGGCCCAAGTTAGAAGCAGAGCCAATATTGCAAGATGTCGATAGTCCATATCTCGGAAACTATAAGAGATAATGCAATTTGGCAATCGGCAACGTAATTAGCATGCCGAATATTACTTGGAATGTGAATTGGGGCGAAATCGCTAATTCATAAGACCATTTTACATTTCTGGCCCAAGTTAGAAGCAGAGCCAATATTGCAAGATGTCGATAGTCCATATCTCGGAAACTATAAGAGATAATGCAATTTGGCAATCGGCAACGTAATTAGCATGCCGAATATTACTTGGAATGTGAATTGGAGCGAAATCGCTAATTCATAAGACCATTTTACATTTCTGGCCCCAGTTAGAAGCAGAGCCAATATTGCAAGATGTCGATAGTCCATATCTCGGAAACTATAAGAGATAATGCAATTTGGCAATCGGCAACGTAATTAGCATGCCGAATATTACTTGGAATGTGAATTGGAGCGAAATCGCTAATTCATTAGACCATTTTACATTTCTGGCCCAAGTTAGAAGCAGAGCCAATATTGCAAGATGTCGATAGTCCATATCATGGAAACTATAAGAGATAATGCAATTTGGCAATCGGCAACGTAATTAGCATGCCGAATATTACTTGGAATCTGAATTGGAGCGAAATCGCTAATTCATAAGACCATTTTACATTTCTGGCCCAAGTTAGAAGCAGAGCCAATATTGCAAGATGTCGATAGTCCATATCTCGGAAACTATAAGAGATAATGCAATTTGGCAATCGGCAACGTAATTAGCATGCCGAATATTACTTGGAATGTGAATTGGAGCGAAATCGCTAATTCATAAGACCATTTTACAATTCTGGCTCAAGTTAGAAGCAGAGCCAATATTGCAAGGTGTCGATAGTCCATATCTCGGAAAATGTAAGAGATAATGCAATTTGGCAATCGGCAACGTAATTAGCATGCCGAATATTACTTGGAATGTGAATTGGAGCGAAATCGCTAATTCATAAGACCATTTTACATTTCTGGCCCAAGTTAGAAGCAGAGCCAATATTGCAAGATGTCGATAGTCCATATCTCGGAAACTATAAGAGATAATGCAATTTGGCAATCAGCAACGTAATTAGCATGCCGAATATTACTTGGAATGTGAATTGGAGCGAAATCGCTAATTCATAAGACCATTTTACAATTCTGGCTCAAGTTAGAAGCAGAGACAATATTGCAAGGTGTCGATAGTCCATATCTCGGAAACTATAAGAGATAATGCAATTTGGCAATCGGCAACGTAATTAGCATGCCGAATATTACTTGGAATGTGAATTGGAGCGAAATCGCTAATTCATAAGACCATTTTACAATTCTGGCTCAAGTTAGAAGCAGAGCCAATATTGCAAGATGTCGATAGTCCATATCTCGGAAACTATAAGAGATAATGCAATTTGGCAATCGGCAACGTAATTAGCATGCCGAATATTACTTGGAATGTGAATTGGAGCGAAATCGCTAATTCATAAGACCATTTTACATTTCTGGCCCAAGTTAGAAGCAGAGCCAATATTGCAAGATGTCGATAGTCCATATCTCGGAAATTATAAGAGATAATGCAATTTGGCAATCGGCAACGTAATTAGCATGCCGAATATTACTTGGAATGTGAATTGGAGCGAAATCGCTAATTCATAAGACCATTTTACATTTCTGGCCCAAGTTAGAAGCAGAGCCAATATTGCAAGATGTCGATAGTCCATATCTCGGAAACTATAAGAGATAATGCAATTTGGCAATCGGCAACGTAATTAGCATGCCGAATATTACTTGGAATGTGAATTACAACGAAATCGCTAATTCATAAGACCATTTTACATTTCTGGCCCAAGTTAGAAGCAGAGCCAATATTGCAAGATGTCGATAGTCCATATCTCGGAAACAATAAGAGATAATGCAATTTGGCAATCGGCAACGTAATTAGCATGCCGAATATTACTTGGAATGTGAATTGGAGCGAAATCACTAATTCATAAGACCATTTTACAATTTTGACCCAAGTTAGAAGCAGAGCCAATATTGCAAGATGTCGATAGTCCATATCTCGGAAACTATAAGAGATAATGCAATTTGGCAATCGGCAACGTAATTAGGATGCCGAATATTACTTGGAATGTGAATTGGAGCGAAATCGCTAATTCATAAGACCATTTTACATTTCTGGCCCGAGTTAGAAGCAGAACCAATATTGCAAGATGTCGATAGTCCATATCTCGGAAACTATAAGAGATAATGCAATTTGGCAATTGGCAACGTAATTAGCATGCCGAATATTACTTGGAATGTGAATTGGAGCGAAATCGCTAATTCATAAGACCATTTTACAATTCTGGCTCAAGTTAGAAGCAGAGCCAATATTGCAAGATGTCGATAGTCCATATCTCGGAAACTATAAGAGATAATGCAATTTGGCAATCGGCAACGTAATTAGCATGCCGAATATTACTTGGAATGTGAATTGGAACGAAATCGCTAATTCATAAGACCATTTTACATTTCTGGCCTAAGTTAGAAGCAGAGCCAATATTGCAAGATGTCGATAGTCCATATCTCGGAAACTATAAGAGATAATGCAATTTGGCAATCGGCAACGTAATTAGCATGCCGAATATTACTTGGAATGTGAATTGGAGCGAAATCGCTAATTCATAAGACCATTTTACATTTCTGGCCCAAGTTAGAAGCAGAGCCAATATTGCAAGATGTCGATAGTCCATATCTCGGAAACTATAAGAGATAATGCAATTTGGCAATCGGCAACGTAATTAGCATGCCGAATATTACTTGGAATGTGAATTGGAGCGAAATCGCTAATTCATAAGACCATTTTACAATTCTGGCTCAAGTTAGAAGCAGAGCCAATATTGCAAGATGTCGATAGTCCATATCTCGGAAACTATAAGAGATAATGCAATTTGGCAATCGGCAACGTAATTAGCATGCCGAATATTACTTGGAATGTGAATTGGAGCGAAATCGCTAATTCATAAGACCATTTTACATTTCTGGCCCGAGTTAGAAGCAGAACCAATATTGCAAGATGTCGATAGTCCATATCTCGGAAACTATAAGAGATAATGCAATTTGGCAATCGGCAACGTAATTAGCATGCCGAATATTACTTGGAATGTGAATTGGAGCGAAATCGCTAATTCATAAGACCATTTTACATTTCTGGCCTAAGTTAGAAGCAGAGCCAATATTGCAAGATGTCGATAGTCCATATCTCGGAAACTATAAGAGATAATGCAATTTGGCAATCGGCAACGTAATTAGCATGCCGAATATTACTTGGAATGTGAATTGGAGCGAAATCGCTAATTCATAAGACCATTTTACATTTCTTGCCCAAGTTAGAAGCAGAGCCAATATTGCAAGATGTCGATAGTCCATATCTCGGAAACTATAAGAGATAATGCAATTTGGCAATCGGCAACGTAATTAGCATGCCGAATATTACTTGGAATGTGAATTGGAGCGAAATCGCTAATTCATAAGACCATTTTACAATTCTGGCCCAAGTTAGAAGCAGAGCCAATATTGCAAGATGTCGATAGTCCATATCTCGGAAACTATAAGAGATAATGCAATTTGGCAATCGGCAACGTATTTAGCATGCCGAATATTACTTGGAATGTGAATTGGAGCGAAATCGCTAATTCATAAGACCATTTTACATTTCTGGCTCAAGTTAGAAGCAGAGCCAATATTCCAAGATGTCGATAGTCCATATCTCGGAAACTATAAGAGATAATGCAATTTGGCAATCGGCAACGTAATTAGCATGCCGAATATTACTTGGAATGTGAATTGGAGCGAAATCGCTAATTCTTAAGACCATTTTACATTTCTGGCCCAAGTTAGAAGCAGAGCCAATATTGCAAGATGTCGATAGTCCATATCTCGGAAACTATAAGAGATAATGCAATTTGGCAATCGGCAACGTAATTAGCATGCCGAATATTACTTGGAATGTGAATTGGGGCGAAATCGCTAATTCATAAGACCATTTTACATTTCTGGCCCAAGTTAGAAGCAGAGCCAATATTGCAAGATGTCGATAGTCCATATCTCGGAAACTATAAGAGATAATGCAATTTGGCAATCGGCAACGTAATTAGCATGCCGAATATTACTTGGAATGTGAATTGGAGCGAAATCGCTAATTCATAAGACCATTTTACAATTCTGGCCCAAGTTAGAAGCAGAGCCAATATTGCAAGATGTCGATAGTCCATATCTCGGAAACTATAAGAGATAATGCAATTTGGCAATCGGCAACGTATTTAGCATGCCGAATATTACTTGGAATGTGAATTGGAGCGAAATCGCTAATTCATAAGACCATTTTACATTTCTGGCTCAAGTTAGAAGCAGAGCCAATATTCCAAGATGTCGATAGTCCATATCTCGGAAACTATAAGAGATAATGCAATTTGGCAATCGGCAACGTAATTAGCATGCCGAATATTACTTGGAATGTGAATTGGAGCGAAATCGCTAATTCTTAAGACCATTTTACATTTCTGGCCCAAGTTAGAAGCAGAGCCAATATTGCAAGATGTCGATAGTCCATATCTCGGAAACTATAAGAGATAATGCAATTTGGCAATCGGCAACGTAATTAGCATGCCGAATATTACTTGGAATGTGAATTGGGGCGAAATCGCTAATTCATAAGACCATTTTACATTTCTGGCCCAAGTTAGAAGCAGAGCCAATATTGCAAGATGTCGATAGTCCATATCTCGGAAACTATAAGAGATAATGCAATTTGGCAATCGGCAACGTAATTAGCATGCCGAATATTACTTGGAATGTGAATTGGAGCGAAATCGCTAATTCATAAGACCATTTTACATTTCTGGCCCCAGTTAGAAGCAGAGCCAATATTGCAAGATGTCGATAGTCCATATCTCGGAAACTATAAGAGATAATGCAATTTGGCAATCGGCAACGTAATTAGCATGCCGAATATTACTTGGAATGTGAATTGGAGCGAAATCGCTAATTCATTAGACCATTTTACATTTCTGGCCCAAGTTAGAAGCAGAGCCAATATTGCAAGATGTCGATAGTCCATATCATGGAAACTATAAGAGATAATGCAATTTGGCAATCGGCAACGTAATTAGCATGCCGAATATTACTTGGAATGTGAATTGGAGCGAAATCGCTAATTCATAAGACCATTTTACATTTCTGGCCCAAGTTAGAAGCAGAGCCAATATTGCAAGATGTCGATAGTCCATATCTCGGAAACTATAAGAGATAATGCAATTTGGCAATCGGCAACGTAATTAGCATGCCGAATATTACTTGGAATGTGAATTGGAGCGAAATCGCTAATTCATAAGACCATTTTACAATTCTGGCTCAAGTTAGAAGCAGAGCCAATATTGCAAGGTGTCGATAGTCCATATCTCGGAAAATGTAAGAGATAATGCAATTTGGCAATCGGCAACGTAATTAGCATGCCGAATATTACTTGGAATGTGAATTGGAGCGAAATCGCTAATTCATAAGACCATTATACATTTCTGGCCCAAGTTAGAAGCAGGGCCAATATTGCAAGATGTCGATAGTCCATATCTCGGAAACTATAAGAGATAATGCAATTTGGCAATCAGCAACGTAATTAGCATGCCGAATATTACTTGGAATGTGAATTGGAGCGAAATCGCTAATTCATAAGACCATTTTACAATTCTGGCTCAAGTTAGAAGCAGAGACAATATTGCAAGGTGTCAATAGTCCATATCTCGGAAACTATAAGAGATAATGCAATTTGGCAATCGGCAACGTAATTAGCATGCCGAATATTACTTGGAATGTGAATTGGAGCGAAATCGCTAATTCATAAGACCATTTTACATTTCTGGCCCAAGTTAGAAGCAGAGCCAATATTGCAAGATGTCGATAGTCCATATCTCGGAAATTATAAGAGATAATGCAATTTGGCAATCGGCAACGTAATTAGCATGCCGAATATTACTTGGAATGTGAATTGGAGCGAAATCGCTAATTCATAAGACCATTTTACATTTCTGGCCCAAGTTAGAAGCAGAGCCAATATTGCAAGATGTCGATAGTCCATATCTCGGAAACTATAAGAGATAATGCAATTTGGCAATCGGCAACGTAATTAGCATGCCGAATATTACTAGGAATGTGAATTACAACGAAATCGCTAATTCATAAGACCATTTTACATTTCTGGCCCAAGTTAGAAGCAGAGCCAATATTGCAAGATGTCGATAGTCCATATCTCGGAAACAATAAGAGATAATGCAATTTGGCAATCGGCAACGTAATTAGCATGCCGAATATTACTTGGAATGTGAATTGGAGCGAAATCGCTAATTCATAAGACCATTTTACAATTCTGGCTCAAGTTAGAAGCAGAGCCAATATTGCAAGATGTCGATAGTCCATATCTCGGAAACTATAAGAGATAATGCAATTTGGCAATCGGCAACGTATTTAGCATGCCGAATATTACTTGGAATGTGAATTGGAGCGAAATCGCTAATTCATAAGACCATTTTACATTTCTGGATCAAGTTAGAAGCAGAGCCAATATTCCAAGATGTCGATAGTCCATATCTCGGAAACTATAAGAGATAATGCAATTTGGCAATCGGCAACGTAATTAGCATGCCGAATATTACTTGGAATGTGAATTGGAGCGAAATCGCTAATTCTTAAGACCATTTTACATTTCTGGCCCAAGTTAGAAGCAGAGCCAATATTGCAAGATGTCGATAGTCCATATCTCGGAAACTATAAGAGATAATGCAATTTGGCAATCGGCAACGTAATTAGCATGCCGAATATTACTTGGAATGTGAATTGGGGCGAAATCGCTAATTCATAAGACCATTTTACATTTCTGGCCCAAGTTAGAAGCAGAGCCAATATTGCAAGATGTCGATAGTCCATATCTCGGAAACTATAAGAGATAATGCAATTTGGCAATCGGCAACGTAATTAGCATGCCGAATATTACTTGGAATGTGAATTGGAGCGAAATCGCTAATTCATAAGACCATTTTACATTTCTGGCCCCAGTTAGAAGCAGAGCCAATATTGCAAGATGTCGATAGTCCATATCTCGGAAACTATAAGAGATAATGCAATTTGGCAATCGGCAACGTAATTAGCATGCCGAATATTACTTGGAATGTGAATTGGAGCGAAATCGCTAATTCATTAGACCATTTTACATTTCTGGCCCAAGTTAGAAGCAGAGCCAATATTGCAAGATATCGATAGTCCATATCATGGAAACTATAAGAGATAATGCAATTTGGCAATCGGCAACGTAATTAGCATGCCGAATATTACTTAGAATGTGAATTGGAGCGAAATCGCTAATTCATAAGACCATTTTACAATTCTGGCTCAAGTTAGAAGCAGAGCCAATATTGCAAGATGTCGATAGTCCATATCTCCGAAACTATAAGAGATAATGCAATTTGGCAATCGGCAACGTAATTAGCATGCCGAATATTACTTGGAATGTGAATTGGAGCGAAATCGCTAATTCATAAGACCATTTTACATTTCTGGCCCAAATTAGAAGCAGAGCCAATATTGCAAGATGTCGATAGTCCATATTTCGGAAACTATAAGAGATAATGCAATTTGGCAATCGGCAACGTAATTAGCATGCCGAATATTACTTGGAATGTGAATTGGAGCGAAATCGCTAATTCATAAGACCATTTTACAATTCTGGCTCAAGTTAGAAGCAGAGCCAATATTCCAAGATGTCGATAGTCCATATCTCGAAAACTATAAGAGATAATGCAATTTGGCAATCGGCAACGTAATTAGCATGCCGAATATTACTTGGAATGTGAATTGGAGCGAAATCGCTAATTCATAAGACCATTTTACATTTCTGGCCCAAGTTAGAAGCAGCGCCAATATTGCAAGATGTCGATAGTCCATATCTCGGAAACTATAAGAGATAATGCAATTTGGCAATCGGCAACGTAATTAGCATGCCGAATATTACTTGGAATGTGAATTGGAGCGAAATCGCTAATTCATAAGACCATTTTACATTTCTGGCCCAAGTTAGAAGCAGAGCCAATATTGCAAGATGTCGATAGTCCATATCTCGGAAACTATAAGAGATAATGCAATTTGGCAATCGGCAACGTAATTAGCATGCCGAATATTACTTGGAATGTGAATTGGAGCGAAATCGCTAATTCATAAGACCATTTTACATTTCTGGCCCAAGTTAGAAGCAGAGCCAATATTGCAAGATGTCGATAGTCCATATCTCGGAAACTATAAGAGATAATGCAATTTGGCAATCGGCAACGTAATTAGCATGCCGAATATTACTTGGAATGTGAATTGGAGCGAAATCGCTAATTCATAAGACCATTTTACAATTCTGGCTCAAGTTAGAAGCAGAGCCAATATTGCAAGGTGTCGATAGTAAATATCTCGGAAAATGTAAGAGATAATGCAATTTGGCAATCGGCAACGTAATTAGCATGCCGAATATTACTTGGAATGTGAATTGGAGCGAAATCGCTAATTCATAAGACCATTTTACATTTCTGGCCCAAGTTAGAAGCAGAGCCAATATTGCAAGATGTCGATAGTCCATATCTCGGAAACTATAAGAGATAATGCAATTTGGCAATCGGCAACGTAATTAGCATGCCGAATATTACTTGGAATGTGAATTGGAGCGAAATCGCTAATTCATAAGACCATTTTACAATTCTGGCTCAAGTTAGAAGCAGAGACAATATTGCAAGGTGTCGATAGTCCATATCTCGGTAACTATAAGAGATAATGCAATTTGGCAATCGGCAACGTAATTAGCATGCCGAATATTACTTGGAATGTGAATTGGAGCGAAATCGCTAATTCATAAGACCATTTTACAATTCTGGCTCAAGTTAGAAGCAGAGCCAATATTGCAAGATGTCGATAGTCCATATCTCGGAAACTATAAGAGATAATGCAATTTGGCAATCGGCAACGTAATTAGCATGCCGAATATTACTTGGAATGTGAATTGGAGCGAAATCGCTAATTCATAAGACCATTTTACATTTCTGGCCCAAGTTAGAAGCAGAGCCAATATTGCAAGATGTCGATAGTCCATATCTCGGAAACTATAAGAGATAATGCAATTTGGCAATCGGCAACGTAATTAGCATGCCGAATATTACTTGGAATGTGAATTGGAGCGAAATCGCTAATTCATAAGACCATTTTACATTTCTGGCCCAAGTTAGAAGCAGAGCCAATATTGCAAGATGTCGATAGTCCATATCTCGGAAACTATAAGAGATAATGCTATTTGGCAATCGGCAACGTAATTAGCATGCCGAATATTACTTGGAATGTGAATTACAACGAAATCGCTAATTCATAAGACCATATTACATTTCTGGCCCAAGTTAGAAGCAGAGCCAATATTGCAAGATGTCGATAGTCCATATCTCGGAAACAATAAGAGATAATGCAATTTGGCAATCGGCAACGTAATTAGCATGCCGAATATTACTTGGAATGTGAATTGGAGCGAAATCACTAATTCATAAGACCATTTTACAATTTTGACCCAAGTTAGAAGCAGAGCCAATATTGCAAGATGTCGATAGTCCATATCTCGGAAACTATAAGAGATAATGCAATTTGGCAATCGGCAACGTAATTAGGATGCCGAATATTACTTGGAATGTGAATTGGAGCGAAATAGCTAATTCATAAGGCCATTTTACATTTCTGGCCCGAGTTAGAAGCAGAACCAATATTGCAAGATGTCGATAGTCCATATCTCGGAAACTATAAGAGATAATGCAATTTGGCAATCGGCAACGTAATTAGCATGCCGAATATTACTTGGAATGTGAATTGGAGCGAAATCGCTAATTCATAATACCATTTTACAATTCTGGCCCAAGTTAGAAGCAGAGCCAATATTGCAAGATGTCGATAGTCCATATCTCGGAAACTATAAGAGATAATGCAATTTGGCAATCGGCAACGTAATTAGCATGCCGAATATTACTTGGAATGTGAATTGGAGCGAAATCGCTAATTCATAAGACCATTTTACATTTCTGGCCTAAGTTAGAAGCAGAGCCAATATTGCAAGATGTCGATAGTCCATATCTCGGAAAGTATAAGAGATAATGCAATTTGGCAATCGGCAACGTAATTATCATGCCGAATATTACTTGGAATGTGAATTGGAGCGAAATCGCTAATTCATAAGACCATTTTACATTTCTGGCCCAAGTTAGAAGCAGAGCCAATATTGCAAGATGTCGATAGTCCATATCTCGGAAACTATAAGAGATAATGCAATTTGGCAATCGGCAACGTAATTAGCATGCCGAATATTACTTGGAATGTGAATTGGAGCGAAATCGCTAATTCATAAGACCATTTTACAATTCTGGCCCAAGTTAGAAGCAGAGCCAATATTGCAAGATGTCGATAGTCCATATCTCGGAAACTATAAGAGATAATGCAATTTGGCAATCGGCAACGTAATTAGCATGCCGAATATTACTTGGAATGTGAATTGGAGCGAAATCGCGAATTCATAAGACCATTTTACAATTCTGGCTCAAGTTAGAAGCAGAGCCAATATTGCAAGATGTCGATAGTCCATATCTCGGAAACTATAAGAGATAATGCAATTTGGCAATCGGCAACGTAATTAGCATGCCGAATATTACTTGGAATGTGAATTGGAGCGAAATCGCTAATTCATAAGACCATTTTACAATTCTGGCTCAAGTTAGAAGCAGAGCCAATATTGCAAGATGTCGATAGTCCATATCTCGAAAACTATAAGAGATAATGCAATTTGGCAATCGGCAACGTATTTAGTATGTCGAATATTACTTTGAATGTGAATTGGAGCGAAATCGCTAATTCATAAGACCATTTTATAATTCTGGCTCAAGTTAGAAGCAGAGCCAATATTGCAAGATGTCGATAGTCAATATCTCGGAAACTATAAGAGATAATGCAATTTGGCAATCGGCAACGTAATTAGCATGCCGAATATTACTTGGAATGTGAATTGGAGCGAAATCGCTAATTCATAAGACCATTTTACAATTCTGGCTCAAGTTAGAAGCAGAGCCAATATTGCAAGATGTCGATAGTCCATATCTCGGAAACTATAAGAGGTAATGCAATTTGGCAATCGGCAACGTAATTAGCATGCCGAATATTACTTGGAATGTGAATTGGAGCGAAATCGCTAATTCATAAGACCATTTTACATTTCTGGCCCAAGTTAGAAGCAGAGCCAATATTGCAAGATGTCGATAGTCCATATTTCGGAAACTATAAGAGATAATGCAATTTGGCAACCGGCAATGTAATTAGCATGCCGAATATTACTTGGAATGTGAATTGGAGCGAAATCGCTAATTCATAAGACCATTTTACAATTCTGGCTCAAGTTAGAAGCAGAGCCAATATTGCAAGATGTCGATAGTCCATATCTCGGAAACTATAAGAGATAATGCAATTTGGCAATCGGCAACGTAATTAGCATGCCGAATATTACTTGGAATGTGAATTGGAGCGAAATCGCTAATTCATAAGACCATTTTACATTTCTGGCCCAAGTTAGAAGCAGAGCCAATATTGCAAGATGTCGATAGTCCATATCTCGGAAACTATAGGAGATAATGCAATTTGGCAATCGGCAACGTAATTAGCATGCCGAATATTACTTGGAATGTGAATTGGAGCGAAATCGCTAATTCATAAGACCATTTTACAATTCTGGCCCAAGTTAGAAGCAGAGCCAATATTGCAAGATGTCGATAGTCCATATCTCGGAAACTATAAGAGATAATGCAATTTGGCAATCGGCAACGTATTTAGCATGCCGAATATTACTTGGAATGTGAATTGGAGCGAAATCGCTAATTCATAAGACCATTTTACATTTCTGGCTCAAGTTAGAAGCAGAGCCAATATTCCAAGATGTCGATAGTCCATATCTCGGAAACTATAAGAGATAATGCAATTTGGCAATCGGCAACGTAATTAGCATGCCGAATATTACTTGGAATGTGAATTGGAGCGAAATCGCTAATTCTTAAGACCATTTTACATTTCTGGCCCAAGTTAGAAGCAGAGCCAATATTGCAAGATGTCGATAGTCCATATCTCGGAAACTATAAGAGATAATGCAATTTGGCAATCGGCAACGTAATTAGCATGCCGAATATTACTTGGAATGTGAATTGGGGCGAAATCGCTAATTCATAAGACCATTTTACATTTCTGGCCCAAGTTAGAAGCAGAGCCAATATTGCAAGATGTCGATAGTCCATATCTCGGAAACTATAAGAGATAATGCAATTTGGCAATCGGCAACGTAATTAGCATGCCGAATATTACTTGGAATGTGAATTGGAGCGAAATCGCTAATTCATAAGACCATTTTACATTTCTGGCCCCAGTTAGAAGCAGAGCCAATATTGCAAGATGTCGATAGTCCATATCTCGGAAACTATAAGAGATAATGCAATTTGGCAATCGGCAACGTAATTAGCATGCCGAATATTACTTGGAATGTGAATTGGAGCGAAATCGCTAATTCATTAGACCATTTTACATTTCTGGCCCAAGTTAGAAGCAGAGCCAATATTGCAAGATGTCGATAGTCCATATCATGGAAACTATAAGAGATAATGCAATTTGGCAATCGGCAACGTAATTAGCATGCCGAATATTACTTGGAATGTGAATTGGAGCGAAATCGCTAATTCATAAGACCATTTTACATTTCTGGCCCAAGTTAGAAGCAGAGCCAATATTGCAAGATGTCGATAGTCCATATCTCGGAAACTATAAGAGATAATGCAATTTGGCAATCGGCAACGTAATTAGCATGCCGAATATTACTTGGAATGTGAATTGGAGCGAAATCGCTAATTCATAAGACCATTTTACAATTCTGGCTCAAGTTAGAAGCAGAGCCAATATTGCAAGGTGTCGATAGTCCATATCTCGGAAAATGTAAGAGATAATGCAATTTGGCAATCGGCAACGTAATTAGCATGCCGAATATTACTTGGAATGTGAATTGGAGCGAAATCGCTAATTCATAAGACCATTATACATTTCTGGCCCAAGTTAGAAGCAGGGCCAATATTGCAAGATGTCGATAGTCCATATCTCGGAAACTATAAGAGATAATGCAATTTGGCAATCAGCAACGTAATTAGCATGCCGAATATTACTTGGAATGTGAATTGGAGCGAAATCGCTAATTCATAAGACCATTTTACAATTCTGGCTCAAGTTAGAAGCAGAGACAATATTGCAAGGTGTCGATAGTCCATATCTCGGAAACTATAAGAGATAATGCAATTTGGCAATCGGCAACGTAATTAGCATGCCGAATATTACTTGGAATGTGAATTGGAGCGAAATCGCTAATTCATAAGACCATTTTACAATTCTGGCTCAAGTTAGAAGCAGAGCCAATATTGCAAGATGTCGATAGTCCATATCTCGGAAACTATAAGAGATAATGCAATTTGGCAATCGGCAACGTAATTAGCATGCCGAATATTACTTGGAATGTGAATTGGAGCGAAATCGCTAATTCATAAGACCATTTTACATTTCTGGCCCAAGTTAGAAGCAGAGCCAATATTGCAAGATGTCGATAGTCCATATCTCGGAAATTATAAGAGATAATGCAATTTGGCAATCGGCAACGTAATTAGCATGCCGAATATTACTTGGAATGTGAATTGGAGCGAAATCGCTAATTCATAAGACCATTTTACATTTCTGGCCCAAGTTAGAAGCAGAGCCAATATTGCAAGATGTCGATAGTCCATATCTCGGAAACTATAAGAGATAATGCAATTTGGCAATCGGCAACGTAATTAGCATGCCGAATATTACTAGGAATGTGAATTACAACGAAATCGCTAATTCATAAGACCATTTTACATTTCTGGCCCAAGTTAGAAGCAGAGCCAATATTGCAAGATGTCGATAGTCCATATCTCGGAAACAATAAGAGATAATGCAATTTGGCAATCGGCAACGTAATTAGCATGCCGAATATTACTTGGAATGTGAATTGGAGCGAAATCACTAATTCATAAGACCATTTTACAATTTTGACCCAAGTTAGAAGCAGAGCCAATATTGCAAGATGTCGATAGTCCATATCTCGGAAACTATAAGAGATAATGCAATTTGGCAATCGGCAACGTAATTAGGATGCCGAATATTACTTGGAATGTGAATTGGAGCGAAATCGCTAATTCATAAGACCATTTTACATTTCTGGCCCGAGTTAGAAGCAGAACCAATATTGCAAGATGTCGATAGTCCATATCTCGGAAACTATAAGAGATAATGCAATTTGGCAATTGGCAACGTAATTAGCATGCCGAATATTACTTGGAATGTGAATTGGAGCGAAATCGCTAATTCATAAGACCATTTTACAATTCTGGCTCAAGTTAGAAGCAGAGCCAATATTGCAAGATGTCGATAGTCCATATCTCGGAAACTATAAGAGATAATGCAATTTGGCAATCGGCAACGTAATTAGCATGCCGAATATTACTTGGAATGTGAATTGGAGCGAAATCGCTAATTCATAAGACCATTTTACATTTCTGGCCTAAGTTAGAAACAGAGCCAATATTGCAAGATGTCGATAGTCCATATCTCGGAAACTATAAGAGATAATGCAATTTGGCAATCGGCAACGTAATTAGCATGCCGAATATTACTTGGAATGTGAATTGGAGCGAAATCGCTAATTCATAAGACCATTTTACATTTCTGGCCCAAGTTAGAAGCAGAGCCAATATTGCAAGATGTCGATAGTCCATATCTCGGAAACTATAAGAGATAATGCAATTTGGCAATCGGCAACGTAATTAGCATGCCGAATATTACTTGGAATGTGAATTGGAGCGAAATCGCTAATTCATAAGACCATTATACATTTCTGGCCCAAGTTAGAAGCAGGGCCAATATTGCAAGATGTCGATAGTCCATATCTCGGAAACTATAAGAGATAATGCAATTTGGCAATCGGCAACGTAATTAGCATGCCGAATATTACTTGGAATGTGAATTGGAGCGAAATCGCTAATTCATAAGACCATTTTACATTTCTGGCCCAAGTTAGAAGCAGAGCCAATATTGCAAGGTGTCGATAGTCCATATCTCGGAAAATGTAAGAGATAATGCAATTTGGCAATCGGCAACGTAATTAGCATGCCGAATATTACTTGGAATGTGAATTGGAGCGAAATCGCTAATTCATAAGACCATTATACATTTCTGGCCCAAGTTAGAAGCAGGGCCAATATTGCAAGATGTCGATAGTCCATATCTCGGAAACTATAAGAGATAATGCAATTTGGCAATCAGCAACGTAATTAGCATGCCGAATATTACTTGGAATGTGAATTGGAGCGAAATCGCTAATTCATAAGACCATTTTACAATTCTGGCTCAAGTTAGAAGCAGAGACAATATTGCAAGGTGTCGATAGTCCATATCTCGGAAACTATAAGAGATAATGCAATTTGGCAATCGGCAACGTAATTAGCATGCCGAATATTACTTGGAATGTGAATTGGAGCGAAATCGCTAATTCATAAGACCATTTTACAATTCTGGCTCAAGTTAGAAGCAGAGCCAATATTGCAAGATGTCGATAGTCCATATCTCGGAAACTATAAGAGATAATGCAATTTGGCAATCGGCAACGTAATTAGCATGCCGAATATTACTTGGAATGTGAATTGGAGCGAAATCGCTAATTCATAAGACCATTTTACATTTCTGGCCCAAGTTAGAAGCAGAGCCAATATTGCAAGATGTCGATAGTCCATATCTCGGAAATTATAAGAGATAATGCAATTTGGCAATCGGCAACGTAATTAGCATGCCGAATATTACTTGGAATGTGAATTGGAGCGAAATCGCTAATTCATAAGACCATTTTACATTTCTGGCCCAAGTTAGAAGCAGAGCCAATATTGCAAGATGTCGATAGTCCATATCTCGGAAACTATAAGAGATAATGCAATTTGGCAATCGGCAACGTAATTAGCATGCCGAATATTACTAGGAATGTGAATTACAACGAAATCGCTAATTCATAAGACCATTTTACATTTCTGGCCCAAGTTAGAAGCAGAGCCAATATTGCAAGATGTCGATAGTCCATATCTCGGAAACAATAAGAGATAATGCAATTTGGCAATCGGCAACGTAATTAGCATGCCGAATATTACTTGGAATGTGAATTGGAGCGAAATCACTAATTCATAAGACCATTTTACAATTTTGACCCAAGTTAGAAGCAGAGCCAATATTGCAAGATGTCGATAGTCCATATCTCGGAAACTATAAGAGATAATGCAATTTGGCAATCGGCAACGTAATTAGGATGCCGAATATTACTTGGAATGTGA
The DNA here is from genome assembly GCF_030347505.1 of Rhynchophorus ferrugineus. Classification (NCBI taxonomy): domain Eukaryota; kingdom Metazoa; phylum Arthropoda; class Insecta; order Coleoptera; family Curculionidae; genus Rhynchophorus; species Rhynchophorus ferrugineus. The sequence continues at coordinate 25,400 of NW_027473034.1, forward strand.
ATTGGAGCGAAATCGCTAATTCATAAGACCATTTTACATTTCTGGCCCGAGTTAGAAGCAGAACCAATATTGCAAGATGTCGATAGTCCATATCTCGGAAACTATAAGAGATAATGCAATTTGGCAATTGGCAACGTAATTAGCATGCCGAATATTACTTGGAATGTGAATTGGAGCGAAATCGCTAATTCATAAGACCATTTTACAATTCTGGCTCAAGTTAGAAGCAGAGCCAATATTGCAAGATGTCGATAGTCCATATCTCGGAAACTATAAGAGATAATGCAATTTGGCAATCGGCAACGTAATTAGCATGCCGAATATTACTTGGAATGTGAATTGGAGCGAAATCGCTAATTCATAAGACCATTTTACATTTCTGGCCTAAGTTAGAAACAGAGCCAATATTGCAAGATGTCGATAGTCCATATCTCGGAAACTATAAGAGATAATGCAATTTGGCAATCGGCAACGTAATTAGCATGCCGAATATTACTTGGAATGTGAATTGGAGCGAAATCGCTAATTCATAAGACCATTTTACATTTCTGGCCCAAGTTAGAAGCAGAGCCAATATTGCAAGATGTCGATAGTCCATATCTCGGAAACTATAAGAGATAATGCAATTTGGCAATCGGCAACGTAATTAGCATGCCGAATATTACTTGGAATCTGAATTGGAGCGAAATCGCTAATTCATAAGACCATTTTACAATTCTGGCCCAAGTTAGAAGCAGAGCCAATATTGCAAGATGTCGATAGTCCATATCTCGGAAACTATAAGAGATAATGCAATTTGGCAATCGGCAACGTAATTAGCATGCCGAATATTACTTGGAATGTGAATTGGAGCGAAATCGCTAATTCATAAGACCATTTTACAATTCTGGCTCAAGTTAGAAGCAGAGCCAATATTGCAAGATGTCGATAGTCCATATCTCGGAAACTATAAGAGATAATGCAATTTGGCAATCGGCAACGTATTTAGCATGCCGAATATTACTTGGAATGTGAATTGGAGCGAAATCGCTAGTTCATAAGACCATTTTACATTTCTGGATCAAGTTAGAAGCAGAGCCAATATTCCAAGATGTCGATAGTCCATATCTCGGAAACTATAAGAGATAATGCAATTTGGCAATCGGCAACGTAATTAGCATGCCGAATATTACTTGGAATGTGAATTGGAGCGAAATCGCTAATTCTTAAGACCATTTTACATTTCTGGCCCAAGTTAGAAGCAGAGCCAATATTGCAAGATGTCGATAGTCCATATCTCGGAAACTATAAGAGATAATGCAATTTGGCAATCGGCAACGTAATTAGCATGCCGAATATTACTTGGAATGTGAATTGGGGCGAAATCGCTAATTCATAAGACCATTTTACATTTCTGGCCCAAGTTAGAAGCAGAGCCAATATTGCAAGATGTCGATAGTCCATATCTCGGAAACTATAAGAGATAATGCAATTTGGCAATCGGCAACGTAATTAGCATGCCGAATATTACTTGGAATGTGAATTGGAGCGAAATCGCTAATTCATAAGACCATTTTACATTTCTGGCCCCAGTTAGAAGCAGAGCCAATATTGCAAGATGTCGATAGTCCATATCTCGGAAACTATAAGAGATAATGCAATTTGGCAATCGGCAACGTAATTAGCATGCCGAATATTACTTGGAATGTGAATTGGAGCGAAATCGCTAATTCATTAGACCATTTTACATTTCTGGCCCAAGTTAGAAGCAGAGCCAATATTGCAAGATGTCGATAGTCCATATCATGGAAACTATAAGAGATAATGCAATTTGGCAATCGGCAACGTAATTAGCATGCCGAATATTACTTAGAATGTGAATTGGAGCGAAATCGCTAATTCATAAGACCATTTTACAATTCTGGCTCAAGTTAGAAGCAGAGCCAATATTGCAAGATGTCGATAGTCCATATCTCCGAAACTATAAGAGATAATGCAATTTGGCAATCGGCAACGTAATTAGCATGCCGAATATTACTTGGAATGTGAATTGGAGCGAAATCGCTAATTCATAAGACCATTTTACATTTCTGGCCCAAATTAGAAGCAGAGCCAATATTGCAAGATGTCGATAGTCCATATTTCGGAAACTATAAGAGATAATGCAATTTGGCAATCGGCAACGTAATTAGCATGCCGAATATTACTTGGAATGTGAATTGGAGCGAAATCGCTAATTCATAAGACCATTTTACAATTCTGGCTCAAGTTAGAAGCAGAGCCAATATTCCAAGATGTCGATAGTCCATATCTCGAAAACTATAAGAGATAATGCAATTTGGCAATCGGCAACGTAATTAGCATGCCGAATATTACTTGGAATGTGAATTGGAGCGAAATCGCTAATTCATAAGACCATTTTACATTTCTGGCCCAAGTTAGAAGCAGCGCCAATATTGCAAGATGTCGATAGTCCATATCTCGGAAACTATAAGAGATAATGCAATTTGGCAATCGGCAACGTAATTAGCATGCCGAATATTACTTGGAATGTGAATTGGAGCGAAATCGCTAATTCATAAGACCATTTTACATTTCTGGCCCAAGTTAGAAGCAGAGCCAATATTGCAAGATGTCGATAGTCCATATCTCGGAAACTATAAGAGATAATGCAATTTGGCAATCGGCAACGTAATTAGCATGCCGAATATTACTTGGAATGTGAATTGGAGCGAAATCGCTAATTCATAAGACCATTTTACATTTCTGGCCCAAGTTAGAAGCAGAGCCAATATTGCAAGATGTCGATAGTCCATATCTCGGAAACTATAAGAGATAATGCAATTTGGCAATCGGCAACGTAATTAGCATGCCGAATATTACTTGGAATGTGAATTGGAGCGAAATCGCTAATTCATAAGACCATTTTACAATTCTGGCTCAAGTTAGAAGCAGAGCCAATATTGCAAGGTGTCGATAGTAAATATCTCGGAAAATGTAAGAGATAATGCAATTTGGCAATCGGCAACGTAATTAGCATGCCGAATATTACTTGGAATGTGAATTGGAGCGAAATCGCTAATTCATAAGACCATTTTACATTTCTGGCCCAAGTTAGAAGCAGAGCCAATATTGCAAGATGTCGATAGTCCATATCTCGGAAACTATAAGAGATAATGCAATTTGGCAATCGGCAACGTAATTAGCATGCCGAATATTACTTGGAATGTGAATTGGAGCGAAATCGCTAATTCATAAGACCATTTTACAATTCTGGCTCAAGTTAGAAGCAGAGCCAATATTGCAAGATGTCGATAGTCCATATCTCGGAAACTATAAGAGATAATGCAATTTGGCAATCGGCAACGTAATTAGCATGCCGAATATTACTTGGAATGTGAATTGGAGCGAAATCGCTAATTCATAAGACCATTTTACATTTCTGGCCCAAGTTAGAAGCAGAGCCAATATTGCAAGATGTCGATAGTCCATATCTCGGAAACTATAAGAGATAATGCAATTTGGCAATCGGCAACGTAATTAGCATGCCGAATATTACTTGGAATGTGAATTGGAGCGAAATCGCTAATTCATAAGACCATTTTACATTTCTGGCCCAAGTTAGAAGCAGAGCCAATATTGCAAGATGTCGATAGTCCATATCTCGGAAACTATAAGAGATAATGCAATTTGGCAATCGGCAACGTAATTAGCATGCCGAATATTACTTGGAATGTGAATTACAACGAAATCGCTAATTCATAAGACCATATTACATTTCTGGCCCAAGTTAGAAGCAGAGCCAATATTGCAAGATGTCGATAGTCCATATCTCGGAAACAATAAGAGATAATGCAATTTGGCAATCGGCAACGTAATTAGCATGCCGAATATTACTTGGAATGTGAATTGGAGCGAAATCACTAATTCATAAGACCATTTTACAATTTTGACCCAAGTTAGAAGCAGAGCCAATATTGCAAGATGTCGATAGTCCATATCTCGGAAACTATAAGAGATAATGCAATTTGGCAATCGGCAACGTAATTAGGATGCCGAATATTACTTGGAATGTGAATTGGAGCGAAATAGCTAATTCATAAGGCTATTTTACATTTCTGGCCCGAGTTAGAAGCAGAACCAATATTGCAAGATGTCGATAGTCCATATCTCGGAAACTATAAGAGATAATGCAATTTGGCAATCGGCAACGTAATTAGCATGCCGAATATTACTTGGAATGTGAATTGGAGCGAAATCGCTAATTCATAAGACCATTTTACAATTCTGGCCCAAGTTAGAAGCAGAGCCAATATTGCAAGATGTCGATAGTCCATATCTCGGAAACTATAAGAGATAATGCAATTTGGCAATCGGCAACGTAATTAGCATGCCGAATATTACTTGGAATGTGAATTGGAGCGAAATCGCTAATTCATAAGACCATTTTACATTTCTGGCCTAAGTTAGAAGCAGAGCCAATATTGCAAGATGTCGATAGTCCATATCTCGGAAAGTATAAGAGATAATGCAATTTGGCAATCGGCAACGTAATTAGCATGCCGAATATTACTTGGAATGTGAATTGGAGCGAAATCGCTAATTCATAAGACCATTTTACATTTCTGGCCCAAGTTAGAAGCAGAGCCAATATTGCAAGATGTCGATAGTCCATATCTCGGAAACTATAAGAGATAATGCAATTTGGCAATCGGCAACGTAATTAGCATGCCGAATATTACTTGGAATGTGAATTGGAGCGAAATCGCTAATTCATAAGACCATTTTACAATTCTGGCCCAAGTTAGAAGCAGAGCCAATATTGCAAGATGTCGATAGTCCATATCTCGGAAACTATAAGAGATAATGCAATTTGGCAATCGGCAACGTAATTAGCATGCCGAATATTACTTGGAATGTGAATTGGAGCGAAATCGCGAATTCATAAGACCATTTTACAATTCTGGCTCAAGTTAGAAGCAGAGCCAATATTGCAAGATGTCGATAGTCCATATCTCGGAAACTATAAGAGATAATGCAATTTGGCAATCGGCAACGTAATTAGCATGCCGAATATTACTTGGAATGTGAATTGGAGCGAAATCGCTAATTCATAAGACCATTTTACAATTCTGGCTCAAGTTAGAAGCAGAGCCAATATTGCAAGATGTCGATAGTCCATATCTCGAAAACTATAAGAGATAATGCAATTTGGCAATCGGCAACGTATTTAGTATGTCGAATATTACTTTGAATGTGAATTGGAGCGAAATCGCTAATTCATAAGACCATTTTATAATTCTGGCTCAAGTTAGAAGCAGAGCCAATATTGCAAGATGTCGATAGTCAATATCTCGGAAACTATAAGAGATAATGCAATTTGGCAATCGGCAACGTAATTAGCATGCCGAATATTACTTGGAATGTGAATTGGAGCGAAATCGCTAATTCATAAGACCATTTTACAATTCTGGCTCAAGTTAGAAGCAGAGCCAATATTGCAAGATGTCGATAGTCCATATCTCGGAAACTATAAGAGGTAATGCAATTTGGCAATCGGCAACGTAATTAGCATGCCGAATATTACTTGGAATGTGAATTGGAGCGAAATCGCTAATTCATAAGACCATTTTACATTTCTGGCCCAAGTTAGAAGCAGAGCCAATATTGCAAGAAGTCGATAGTCCATATTTCGGAAACTATAAGAGATAATGCAATTTTGCAATCGGCAATGTAATTAGCATGCCGAATATTACTTGGAATGTGAATTGGAGCGAAATCGCTAATTCATAAGACCATTTTACAATTCTGGCTCAAGTTAGAAGCAGAGCCAATATTCCAAGATGTCGATAGTCCATATCTCGGAAACTATAAGAGATAATGCAATTTGGCAATCGGCAACGTAATTAGCATGCCGAATATTACTTGGAATGTGAATTGGAGCGAAATCGCTAATTCATTAGACCATTTTACATTTCTGGCCCAAGTTAGAAGCAGAGCCAATATTGCAAGATGTCGATAGTCCATATCTCGGAAACTATAAGAGATAATGCAATTTGGCAATCGGCAACGTAATTAGCATGCCGAATATTACTTAGAATGTGAATTGGGGCGAAATCGCTAATTCATAAGACCATTTTACATTTCTGGCTCAAGTTAGAAGCAGAGCCAGTATTGCAAGATGTCGATAGTCCATATCTCGGAAACTATAAGAGATAATGCAATTTGGCAATCGGCAACGTAATTAGCATGCCGAATATTACTTGGAATGTGAATTGGAGCGAAATCGCTAATTCATAAGACCATTTTACAATTCTGGCTCAAGTTAGAAGCAGAGCCAATATTGCAAGGTGTCGATAGTCCATATCTCGGAAACTATAAGAGATAATGCAATTTGGCAATCGGCAACGTAATTAGCATGCCGAATATTACTTGGAATGTGAATTGGAGCAAAATCGCTAATTCATAAGACCATTTTACAATTCTGGCTCAAGTTAGAAGCAGAGCCAATATTGCAAGATGTCGATAGTCCATATCTCGGAAACTATAAGAGATAATGCAATTTGGCAGGTTCGTCCATCGATCGATGGACGAACCTTCGGCAACGTAATTAGCATGCCGAATATTACTTGGAATGTGAATTGGAGCGAAATCGCTAATTCATAAGACCATTTTACATTTCTGGCCCAAGTTAGAAGCAGAGCCAATATTGCAAGATGTCGATAGTCCATATCTCGGAAACTATAAGAGATAATGCAATTTGGCAATCGGCAACGTAATTAGCATGCCGAATATTACTTGGAATGTGAATTGGAGCGAAATCGCTAATTCATAAGACCATTTTACATTTCTGGCCCAAGTTAGAAGCAGAGCCAACATTGCAAGATGTCGATAGTCCATATCTCGGAAACTATAAGAGATAATGCAATTTGGCAATCGGCAACGTAATTAGCATGCCGAATATTACTCGGAATGTGAATTACAACGAAATCGCTAATTCATAAGCCCATTTTACATTTCTGGCCCAAGTTAGAAGCAGAGCCAATATTGCAAGATGTCGTTAGTCCATATCTCGGAAACAATAAGAGATAATGCAATTTGGCAATCGGCAACGTAATTAGCATGCCGAGTATTACTTGGAATGTGAATTGGAGCGAAATCACTAATTCATAAGACCATTTTACAATTTTGACCCAAGTTAGAAGCAGAGCCAATATTGCAAGATGTCGATAGTCCATATCTCGGAAACTATAAGAGATAATGCAATTTGGCAATCGGCAACGTAATTAGCATGCCGAATATTACTTGGAATGTGAAATGGAGCGAAATCTCTAATTCATAAGACCATTTTACAATTCTGGCTCAAGTTAGAAGCAGAGCCAATATTGCAAGATGTCGATAGTCCATATCTCGGAAACTATAAGAGATAATGCAATTTGGCAATCGGCAACGTAATTAGCATGCCGAATATTACTTGGGATGTGAATTGGAGCGAAATCGCTAATTCATAAGACCATTTTACAATTCTGGCTCAAGTTAGAAGCAGAGCCAATATTGCAAGATGTCGATAGTCCATATCTCGGAAACTATAAGAGATAATGCAATTTGGCAACCGGCAATGTAATTAGCATGCCGAATATTACTTGGAATGTGAATTGGAGCGAAATCGCTAATTCATAAGACCATTTTACAATTCTGGCTCAAGTTAGAAGCAGAGCCAATATTGCAAGATGTCGATAGTCCATATCTCGGAAACTATAAGAGATAATGCAATTTGGCAATCGGCAACGTAATTAGCATGCCGAATATTACTTGGAATGTGAATTGGAGCGAAATCGCTAATTCATAAGACCATTTTACATTTCTGGCACAAGTTAGAAGCAGAGCCAATATTGCAAGATGTCGATAGTCCATATCTCGGAAACTATAAGAGATAATGCAATTTGGCAATCGGCAACGTAATTAGCATGCCGAATATTACTTGGAATGTGAATTGGAGCGAAATCGCTAATTCATAAGACCATTTTACATTTCTGGCCCAAGTTAGCAGCAGAGCCAATATTGCAAGATGTCGATAGTCCATATCTCGTAAACTATAAGAGATAATGCAATTTGGCAATCGGCAACGTAATTAGCATGCCGAATATTACCTGGAATGTGAATTGGAGCGAAATCGCTAATTCATAAGACCATTTTACATTTCTGGCCCAAGTTAGAAGCAGAACCAATATTGCAAGATATCGATAGTCCATATCTCGGAAACTATAAGAGATAATGCAATTTGGCAATTGGCAACGTAATTAGCATGCCGAATATTACTTGGAATGTGAATTGGAGCGAAATCGCTAATTCATAAGACCATTTTACAATTCTGGCTCAAGTTAGAAGCAGAGCCAATATTGCAAGATGTCGATAGTCCATATCTCGGAAACTATAAGAGATAATGCAATTTGGCAATCGGCAACGTAATTAGCATGCCGAATATTACTTGGAATGTGAATTGGAGCGAAATCGCTAATTCATAAGACCATTTTACAATTCTGGCTCAAGTTAGCAGCAGAGCCAATATTGCAAGATGTCGATAGTCCATATCTCGGAAATTATAAGAGATAATGCAATTTGGCAATCGGCAACGTAATTAGCATGCCGAATATTACCTGGAATGTGAATTGGAGCGAAATCGCTAATTCATAAGACCATTTTACATTTCTGGCCCAAGTTAGAAGCAGAACCAATATTGCAAGATATCGATAGTCCATATCTCGGAAACTATAAGAGATAATGCAATTTGGCAATCGGCAACGTAATTAGCATGCCGAATATTACTTGGAATGTGAATTGGAGCGAAATCGCTAATTCATAAGACCATTTTACAATTCTGGCCCAAGTTAGCAGCAGAGCCAATATTGCAAGATGTCGATAGTCCATATCTCGGAAACTATAAGAGATAATGCAATTTGGCAATCGGCAACGTAATTAGCATGCCGAATATTACCTGGAATGTGAATTGGAGCGAAATCGCTAATTCATAAGACCATTTTACATTTCTGGCCCAAGTTAGAAGCAGAACCAATATTGCAAGATATCGATAGTCCATATCTCGGAAACTATAAGAGATAATGCAATTTGGCAATCGGCAACGTATTTAGCATGTCGAATATTACTTTGAATGTGAATTGGAGCGAAATCGCTAATTCATAAGACCATTTTACAATTCTGGCTCAAGTTAGAAGCAGAGCCAATATTGCAAGATGCCGATAGTCCATATCTCGGAAACTATAAGAGATAATGCAATTTGCAGATCGGCAACGTAATTATCATGCCGAATAATACTTGGAATGTGAATTGGAGCGAAATCGCTAATTCATAAGACCATTTTACATTTCTGGCCCAAGTTAGAAGCAGAGCCAATATTGCAAGATGTCGATAGTCCATATCTCGGAAACTATAAGAGATAATGCAATTTGGCAATCGGCAACGTAATTAGCATGCTGAATATTACTTGGAATGTGAATTGGAGCGAAATCGCTAATTCATAAGACCATTTTACAATTCTGGTTCAATTTAGAAGCAGAGCCAATATTGCAAGGTGTCGATAGTCCATATCTCGGAAACTATAAGAGATAATGCAATTTGGCAATCGGCAACGTAATTAGCATGCCGAATATTACTTGGAATGTGAATTAGGGCGAAATCGCTAGTTCATAAGAGCATTTTACATTTCTGGCCCAAGTTAGAAGCAGAGCCAATATTGCAAGATGTCGATAGTCCATATCTCGGAAACTATAAGAGATAATGCAATTTGGCAATCGGCAACGTAATTAGCATGCCGAATATTACTTGGAATGTGAATTGGATCGAAATCGCTAATTCGTAAGACCATTTTACAATTCTGGCTCAAGTTAGAAGCAGAGCCAATATTGCAAGATGTCGATAGTCCATATCTCGGAAACTATAAGAGATAATGCAATTTGGCAATCGGCAACGTAATTAGCATGCCGAATATTACTTGGGATGTGAATTGGAGCGAAATCGCTAATTCATAAGACCATTTTACAATTCTGGCTCAAGTTAGAAGCAGAGCCAATATTGCAAGATGTCGATAGTCCATATCTCGGAAACTATAAGAGATAATGCAATTTGGCAATCGGCAACGTAATTAGCATGCCGAATATTACTTGGAATGTGAATTGGAGCGAAATCGCTAATTCATTAGACAATTTTACAATTCTGGCTCAAGTTAGAAGCAGAGCCAATATTGCAAGATGTCGATAGTCCATATCTCGGAAACTATAAGAGATAATGCAATTTGGCAATCGGCAACGTATTTAGCATGTCGAATATTACTTTGAATGTGAATTGGAGCGAAATCGCTAATTTATAAGACTATTTTACAATTCTTACTCAAGTTAGAAGCAGAGCCAATATTGCAAGATGTCGATAGTCTATATCTCGGAAACTATAAGAGATAATGCAATTTGGCAATCGGCAACGTAATTAGCATGCCGAATATTACTTGGAATGTGAATTGGAGCGAAATCGCTAATTCATAAGACCATTTTACAATTCTGGCTCAAGTTAGAAGCAGAGCCAATATTGCAAGATGTCGATAGTCCATATCTCGGAAACTATAAGAGATAATGCAATTTGGCAATCGGCAACGTAATTAGCATGCCGAATATTACTTGGAATGTGAATTGGAGCGAAATCGCTAATTCATAAGACCATTTTACATTTCTGGCACAAGTTAGAAGCAGAGCCAATATTGCAAGATGTCGATAGTCCATATCTCGGAAACTATAAGAGATAATGCAATTTGGCAATCGGCAACGTAATTAGCATGCCGAATATTACCTGGAATGTGAATTGGAGCGAAATCGCTAATTCATAAGACCATTTTACATTTCTGGCCCAAGTTAGAAGCAGAACCAATATTGCAAGATATCGATAGTCCATATCTCGGAAACTATAAGAGATAATGCAATTTGGCAATCGGCAACGTAATTAGCATGCCGAATATTACTTGGAATGTGAATTGGAGCGAAATCGCTAATTCATAAGACCATTTTACATTTCTGGCCCAAGTTAGAAGCAGAGCCAATAATGCAAGATGTCGATAGTCCATATCTCGGAAACTATAAGAGATAATGCAATTTGGCAATCGGCAACGTAATTAGCATGCCGAATATTACCTGGAATGTGAATTGGAGCGAAATCGCTAATTCATAAGACCATTTTACATTTCTGGCCCAAGTTAGAAGCAGAACCAATATTGCAAGATATCGATAGTCCATATCTCGGAAACTATAAGAGATAATGCAATTTGGCAATCGGCAACGTAATTAGCATGCCGAATATTACTTGGAATGTGAATTGGAGCGAAATCGCTAATTCATAAGACCATTTTACAATTCTGGCTCAAGTTAGAAGCAGAGACAATATTGCAAGGTGTCGATAGTCCATATCTCGGAAACTATAAGAGATAATGCAATTTGGCAATCGGCAACGTATTTAGCATGTCGAATATTACTTTGAATGTGAATTGGAGCGAAATCGCTAATTCATAAGACCATTTTACAATTCTGGCTCAAGTTAGAAGCAGAGCCAATATTGCAAGATGTCGATAGTCCATATCTCGGAAACTATAAGAGATAATGCAATTTGGCAATCGGCAACGTAATTAGCATGCCGAATATTACTTGGAATGTGAATTGGAGCGAAATCGCTAATTCATAAGACCATTTTACAATTCTGGCTCAAGTTAGAAGCAGAGCCAATATTGCAAGTTGTCGATAGTCCATATCTCGGAAACTATAAGAGATAATGCAATTTGGCAATCGGCAACGTAATTGGCATGCCGAATATTACTTGGAATGTGAATTGGAGCGAAATCGCTAATTCATAAGACCATTTTACATTTCTGGCCCAAGTTAGAAGCAGAGCCAATATTGCAAGATGTCGATAGTCCATATCTCGGAAACTATAAGAGATAATGCAATTTGGCAATCGGCAACGTAATTAGCATGCCGAATATTACTTGGAATGTGAATTGGAGCGAAATCGCTAATTCATAAGACCATTTTATAATTCTGGCTCAAGTTAGAAGCAGAGCCAATATTGCTAGATGTCGATAGTCCATATCTCGGAAACTATAAGAGGTAATGCAATTTGGCAATCGGCAACGTAATTAGCATGCCGAATATTACTTGGAATGTGAATTGGAGCGAAATCGCTAATTCATAAGACCATTTTACATTTCTGGCCCAAGTTAGAAGCAGAGCCAATATTGCAAGATGTCGAAAGTCCATATCTCGGAAACAATAAGAGATAATGCAATTTGGCAATCGGTAACGTAATTAGCATGCCGAATATTACTTGGAATGTGAATTGGAGCGAAATCACTAATTCATAAGACCATTTTACAATTTTGACCCAAGTTAGAAGCAGAGCCAATATTGCAAGATGTCGATAGTCCATATTTCGGAAACTATAAGAGATAATGCAATTTGGCAATCGGCAACGTAATTAGGATGCCGAATATTACTTGGAATGTGAATTGGAGCGAAATCGCTAATTCATAAGACCATTTTACATTTCTGGCCCAAGTTAGAAGCAGAACCAATATTGCAAGATGTCGATGGTCCATATCTCGGAAACTATAAGAGATAATGCAATTTGGCAATCGGCAACGTAATTAGCATGCCGAATATTACTTGGAATGTGAATTGGAGCGAAATCGCTAATTCATAAGACCATTTTACAATTCTGGCTCAAGTTAGAAGCAGAGCCAATATTGCAAGATGTCGATAGTCCATATCTCGGAAACTATAAGAGATAATGCAATTTGGCAATCGGCAACGTAATTAACATGCCGAATATTACTTGGAATGTGAATTGGAGCGAAATCGCTAATTCATAAGACCATTTTACATTTCTGGCCTAAGTTAGAAGCAGAGCCAATATTGCAAGATGTCGAGAGTCCATATCTCGGAAACTATAAGAGATAATGCAATTTGGCAATCGGCAACGTAATTAGCATGCCGAATATTACTTGGAATGTGAATTGGAGCGAAATCGCTAATTCATAAGACCATTTTACATTTCTGGCCCAAGTTAGAAGCAGAGCCAATATTGCAAGATGTCGATAGTCAATATCTCGGAAACTATAAGAGATAATGCAATTTGGCAATCGGCAACGTAATTAGCATGCCGAATATTACTTGGAATGTGAATTGGAGCGAAATCGCTAATTCATAAGACCATTTTACAATTCTGGCTCAAGTTAGAAGCAGAGCCAATATTGCAAGATGTCGATAGTCCATATCTCGGAAACTATAAGAGATAATGCAATTTGGCAATCGGCAACGTATTTAGCATGTCGAATATTACTTTGAATGTGAACTGGAGCGAAATCGCTAATTCATAAGACCATTTTACAATTCTGGCTCAAGTTAGAAGCAGAGCCAATATTGCAAGATGTCTATAGTCCATATCTCGGAAACTATAAGATATAATGCAATTTGGCAATAGGCAACGTGATTAGCATGCCGAATATTACTTGGAATGTGAATTGGAGCGAAATCGCTAATTCATAAGACCACTTTACAATTCTGGCTCAAGTTAGAAGCAGAGCCAATATTGCAAGATGTCGATAGTCCATATCTCGGAAACTATAAGAGATAATGCAATTTGGCAATCGGCAACGTAATTAGCATGCCGAATATTACTTGGAATGTGAATTGGAGCGAAATCGCTAATTCATAAGACCATTTTACATTTCTGGCCCAAGTTAGAAGCAGAGCCAATATTGCAAGATGTCGATAGTCCATATCTCGGAAACTATAAGAGATAATGCAATTTGGCAATCGGCAACGTAATTAGCATGCCGAATATTACTTGGAATGTGAATTGGAGCGAAATCGCTAATTCATAAGACCATTTTACAATTCTGGCTCAAGTTAGAAGCAGAGCCAATATTGCAAGATGTCGATAGTCCATATCTCGGAAACTATAAGAGATAATGCAATTTGCAAATCGGCAACGTAATTAGCATGCCGAATATTACTTGGAATGTGAATTGGAGCGAAATCGCTAATTCATAAGACCATTTTACATTTCTGGCCCAAGTTAGAAGCAGAGCCAATATTGCAAGATGTCGATAGTCCATATCTCGGAAACTATAAGAGATAATGCAATTTGGCAATCGGCAACGTAATTAGCATGCCGAATATTACTTGGAATGTGAATTGGAGCGAAATCGCTAATTCATAAGACCATTTTACAATTCTGGCTCAAGTTAGAAGCAGAGCCAATATTGCAAGGTGTCGATAGTCCATATCTCGGAAACTATAAGAGATAATGCAATTTGGCAATCGGCAACGTAATTAGCATGCCGAATATTACTTGGAATGTGAATTGGAGCGAAATCGCTAATTCATAAGACCATTTTACATTTCTGGCCCAAGTTATAAACAGAGCCAATATTGCAAGATGTCGATAGTCCATATCTCTTAAACTATAAGAGATAATGCAATTTGGCAATCGGCAACGTAATTAGCATGCCGAATATTACTTGGAATGTGAATTGGAGCGAAATCGCTAATTCATAAGACCATTTTACAATTCTGGCTCAAGCTAGAAGCAGAGCCAATATTGCAAGGTGTCGATAGTCCATATCTCGGAAACTATAAGAGATAATGCAATTTGGCAATCGGCAACGTAATTAGCATGCCGAGTATTACTTGGAATGTGAATTGGAGCGAAATCGCTAATTCATAAGACCATTTTACATTTCTGGCCCAAGTTAGAAGCAGAGCCAATATTGCAAGATGTCGATAGTCCATATCTCGGAAACTATAAGAGATAATGCAACTTGGCAATCGGCAACGTAATTAGCATGCCGAATATTACTTGGAATGTGAATTGGAGCGAAATCGCTAATTCATAAGACCATTTTACATTTCTGGCCCAAGTTAGAAGCAGAGCCAATATTGCAAGATGTCGATAGTTCATATCTCGGAAACTATAAGAGATAATGCAATTCGGCAATCGGCAACGTAATTAGCATGCCAAATATTACTTGGAATGTGAATTGGAGCGAAATCGCTAATTCATAAGACCATTTTACAATTCTGGCTCAAGTTAGAAGCAGAGCCAATATTGCAAGATGTCGATAGTCCATATCTCGGAAACTATAAGAGATAATGCAATTTGGCAATCGGCAACGTAATTAGCATGCCGAATATTACTTGGAATGTGAATTGGAGCGAAATCGCTAATTCATAAGACCATTTTACATTTCTGGCCCAAGTTAGAAGCAGAGCCAATATTGCAAGATGTCGATAGTCCATATCTCGGAAACTATAAGAGATAATGCAATTTGGCAATCGGCAACGTAATTAGCATGCCGAATATTACTTGGAATGTGAATTGGAGCGAAATCGCGAATTCATAAGACCATTTTACAATTCTGGCTCAAGTTAGAAGCAGAGCCAATATTGCAAGATGTCGATAGTCCATATCTCGGAAACTATAAGAGATAATGCAATTTGGCAATCGGCAACGTAATTAGCATGCCTAATATTACTTGGAATGTGAATTGGAGCGAAATCGCTAATTCATAAGACCATTTTACATTTCTGGCCCAAGTTAGAAGCAGAGCCAATATTGCAAGATGTCGATAGTCCATATCTCGGAAACTATAAGAGATAATGCAATTTGGCAATCGGCAACGTAATTAGCATGCCGAATATTACTTGGAATGTGAATTGGAGCGAAATCGCTAATTCATAAGACCATTTTACAATTCTGGCTCAAGTTAGAAGCAGAGCCAATATTGCAAGATGTCGATAGTCCATATCTCGGAAACTATAAGAGATAATGCAATTTGGCAATCGGCAACGTAATTAGCATGCCGAATATTACTTGGAATGTGAATTGGAGCGAAATCGCTAATTCATAAGACCATTTTACAATTCTGGCTCAAGTTAGAAGCAGAGCCAATATTGCAAGATGTCGATAGTCCATATCTCGGAAACTATAAGAGATAATGCAATTTGGCAATCGGCAACGTAATTAGCATGCCGAATATTACTTGGAATGTGAATTGGAGCGAAATCGCGAATTCATAAGACCATTTTACAATTCTGGCTCAAGTTAGAAGCAGAGCCAATATTGCAAGATGTCGATAGTCCATATCTCGGAAACTATAAGAGATAATGCAATTTGGCAATCGGCAACGTAATTAGCATGCCGAATATTACTTGGAATGTGAATTGGAGCGAAATCGCTAATTCATAAGACCATTTTACATTTCTGGCCCAAGTTAGAAGCAGAGCCAATATTGCAAGATGTCGATAGTCCATATCTCGGAAACTATAAGAGATAATGCAATTTGGCAATCGGCAACGTAATTAGCATGCCGAATATTACTTGGAATGTGAATTGGAGCGAAATCGCGAATTCATAAGACCATTTTACAATTCTGGCTCAAGTTAGAAGCAGAGCCAATATTGCAAGATGTCGATAGTCCATATCTCGGAAACTATAAGAGATAATGCAATTTGGCAATCGGCAACGTAATTAGCATGCCTAATATTACTTGGAATGTGAATTGGAGCGAAATCGCTAATTCATAAGACCATTTTACATTTCTGGCCCAAGTTAGAAGCAGAGCCAATATTGCAAGATGTCGATAGTCCATATCTCGGAAACTATAAGAGATAATGCAATTTGGCAATCGGCAACGTAATTAGCATGCCGAATATTACTTGGAATGTGAATTGGAGCGAAATCGCTAATTCATAAGACCATTTTACAATTCTGGCTCAAGTTAGAAGCAGAGCCAATATTGCAAGATGTCGATAGTCCATATCTCGGAAACTATAAGAGATAATGCAATTTGGCAATCGGCAACGTAATTAGCATGCCGAATATTACTTGGAATGTGAATTGGAGCGAAATCGCTAATTCATAAGACCATTTTACAATTCTGGCTCAAGTTAGAAGCAGAGCCAATATTGCAAGATGTCGATAGTCCATATCTCGGAAACTATAAGAGGTAATGCAATTTGGCAATCGGCAACGTAATTAGCATGCCGAATATTACTTGGAATGTGAATTGGAGCGAAATCACTAATTCATAAGACCATTTTACATTTCTGGCTCAAGTTAGAAGCAGAGCCAATATTCCAAGATGTCGATAGTCCATATCTCGGAAACTATAAGAGATAATGCAATTTGGCAATCGGCAACGTAATTAGCATGCCGAATATTATTTGGAATGTGAATTGGAGCGAAATCGCTAATTCATAAGACCATTTTACATTTCTGGCCCAAGTTAGAAGCAGAGCCAATATTGCAAGATGTCGATAGTCCATATCACGGAAACTATAAGAGATAATGCAATTTGGCAATCGGCAACGTAATTAGCATGCCGAATATTACTTGGAATGTGAATTGGAGCGAAATCGCTAATTCATAAGACCATTTTACATTTCTGGCCCAAGTTAGAAGCAGAGCCAATATTGCAAGATGTCGATCGTCCATATCTCGGAAACTATAAGAGATAATGCAATTTGGCAATCGGCAACGTAATTAGCATGCCGAATATTACTTAGAATGTGAATTGGAGCGAAATCGCTAATTCATAAGACCATTTTACAATTCTGGCTCAAGTTAGAAGCAGAGCCAATATTGCAAGATGTCGATAGTCCATATCTCGGAAACTATAAGAGATAATGCAATTTGGCAATCGGCAACGTAATTAGCATGCCGAATATTACTTGGAATGTGAATTGGAGCGAAATCGCTAATTCATAAGACCATTTTACAATTCTGGCTCAAGTTAGAAGCAGAGCCAATATTGCAAGATGTCGATAGTCCATATCTCGGAAACTATAAGAGATAATGCAATTTGGCAATCGGCAACGTAATTAGCATGCCGAATATTACTTGGAATGTGAATTGGAGCGAAATCGCTAATTCATAAGACCATTTTACAATTCTGGCTCAAGTTAGAAGCAGAGCCAATATTGCAAGATGTCGATAGTCCATATCTCGGAAACTATAAGAGATAATGCAATTTGGCAATCGGCAACGTAATTAGCATGCCGAATATTACTTGGAATGTGAATTGGAGCGAAATCGCTAATTCATAAGACCATTTTACAATTCTGGCTCAAGTTAGAAGCAGAGCCAATATTGCAAGATGTCGATAGTCCATATCTCGGAAACTATAAGAGATAATGCAATTTGGCAATCGGCAACGTAATTAGCATGCCGAATATTACTTGGAATGTGAATTGGAGCGAAATCGCTAATTCATAAGACCATTTTACAATTCTGGCTCAAGTTAGAAGCAGAGCCAATATTGCAAGATGTCGATAGTCCATATCTCGGAAACTATAAGAGATAATGCAATTTGGCAATCGGCAACGTAATTAGCATGCCGAGTATTACTTGGAATGTGAATTGGAGCGAAATCGCTAATTCATAAGACCATTTTACATTTCTGGCCCAAGTTAGAAGCAGAGCCAATATTGCAAGATGTCGATAGTCCATATCTCGGAAACTATAAGAGATAATGCAACTTGGCAATCGGCAACGTAATTAGCATGCCGAATATTACTTGGAATGTGAATTGGAGCGAAATCGCTAATTCATAAGACCATTTTACAATTCTGGCTCAAGTTAGAAGCAGAGCCAATATTGCAAGATGTCGATAGTCCATATCTCGGAAACTATAAGAGATAATGCAATTTGGCAATCGGCAACGTAATTAGCATGCCGAATATTACTTGGAATGTGAATTGGAGCGAAATCGCTAATTCATAAGACCATTTTACATTTCTGGCACAAGTTAGAAGCAGAGCCAATATTGCAAGATGTCGATAGTCCATATCTCGGAAACTATAAGAGATAATGCAATTTGGCAATCGGCAACGTAATTAGCATGCCGAATATTACCTGGAATGTGAATTGGAGCGAAATCGCTAATTCATAAGACCATTTTACATTTCTGGCCCAAGTTAGAAGCAGAACCAATATTGCAAGATATCGATAGTCCATATCTCGGAAACTATAAGAGATAATGCAATTTGGCAATCGGCAACGTAATTAGCATGCCGAATATTACTTGGAATGTGAATTGGAGCGAAATCGCTAATTCATAAGACCATTTTACATTTCTGGCCCAAGTTAGAAGCAGAGCCAATAATGCAAGATGTCGATAGTCCATATCTCGGAAACTATAAGAGATAATGCAATTTGGCAATCGGCAACGTAATTAGCATGCCGAATATTACCTGGAATGTGAATTGGAGCGAAATCGCTAATTCATAAGACCATTTTACATTTCTGGCCCAAGTTAGAAGCAGAACCAATATTGCAAGATATCGATAGTCCATATCTCGGAAACTATAAGAGATAATGCAATTTGGCAATCGGCAACGTAATTAGCATGCCGAATATTACTTGGAATGTGAATTGGAGCGAAATCGCTAATTCATAAGACCATTTTACAATTCTGGCTCAAGTTAGAAGCAGAGACAATATTGCAAGGTGTCGATAGTCCATATCTCGGAAACTATAAGAGATAATGCAATTTGGCAATCGGCAACGTATTTAGCATGTCGAATATTACTTTGAATGTGAATTGGAGCGAAATCGCTAATTCATAAGACCATTTTACAATTCTGGCTCAAGTTAGAAGCAGAGCCAATATTGTAAGATGTCGATAGTCCATATCTCGGAAACTATAAGAGATAATGCAATTTGGCAATCGGCAACGTAATTAGCATGCCGAATATTACTTGGAATGTGAATTGGAGCGAAATCGCTAATTCATAAGACCATTTTACAATTCTGGCTCAAGTTAGAAGCAGAGCCAATATTGCAAGTTGTCGATAGTCCATATCTCGGAAACTATAAGAGATAATGCAATTTGGCAATCGGCAACGTAATTGGCATGCCGAATATTACTTGGAATGTGAATTGGAGCGAAATCGCTAATTCATAAGACCATTTTACATTTCTGGCCCAAGTTAGAAGCAGAGCCAATATTGCAAGATGTCGATAGTCCATATCTCGGAAACTATAAGAGATAATGCAATTTGGCAATCGGCAACGTAATTAGCATGCCGAATATTACTTGGAATGTGAATTGGAGCGAAATCGCTAATTCATAAGACCATTTTATAATTCTGGCTCAAGTTAGAAGCAGAGCCAATATTGCAAGATGTCGATAGTCCATATCTCGGAAACTATAAGAGGTAATGCAATTTGGCAATCGGCAACGTAATTAGCATGCCGAATATTACTTGGAATGTGAATTGGAGCGAAATCGCTAATTCATAAGACCATTTTACATTTCTGGCCCAAGTTAGAAGCAGAGCCAATATTGCAAGATGTCGATAGTCCATATCTCGGAAACAATAAGAGATAATGCAATTTGGCAATCGGTAACGTAATTAGCATGCCGAATATTACTTGGAATGTGAATTGGAGCGAAATCACTAATTCATAAGACCATTTTACAATTTTGACCCAAGTTAGAAGCAGAGCCAATATTGCAAGATGTCGATAGTCCATATTTCGGAAACTATAAGAGATAATGCAATTTGGCAATCGGCAACGTAATTAGGATGCCGAATATTACTTGGAATGTGAATTAGAGCGAAATCGCTAATTCATAAGACCATTTTACATTTCTGGCCCAAGTTAGAAGCAGAACCAATATTGCAAGATGTCGATAGTCCATATCTCGGAAACTATAAGAGATAATGCAATTTGGCAATCGGCAACGTAATTAGCATGCCGAATATTACTTGGAATGTGAATTGGAGCGAAATCGCTAATTCATAAGACCATTTTACAATTCTGGCTCAAGTTAGAAGCAGAGCCAATATTGCAAGATGTCGATAGTCCATATCTCGGAAACTATAAGAGATAATGCAATTTGGCAATCGGCAACGTAATTAACATGCCGAATATTACTTGGAATGTGAATTGGAGCGAAATCGCTAATTCATAAGACCATTTTACATTTCTGGCCTAAGTTAGAAGCAGAGCCAATATTGCAAGATGTCGAGAGTCCATATCTCGGAAACTATAAGAGATAATGCAATTTGGCAATCGGCAACGTAATTAGCATGCCGAATATTACTTGGAATGTGAATTGGAGCGAAATCGCTAATTCATAAGACCATTTTACATTTCTGGCCCAAGTTAGAAGCAGAGCCAATATTGCAAGATGTCGATAGTCAATATCTCGGAAACTATAAGAGATAATGCAATTTGGCAATCGGCAACGTAATTAGCATGCCGAATATTACTTGGAATGTGAATTGGAGCGAAATCGCTAATTCATAAGACCATTTTACAATTCTGGCTCAAGTTAGAAGCAGAGCCAATATTGCAAGATGTCGATAGTCCATATCTCGGAAACTATAAGAGATAATGCAATTTGGCAATCGGCAACGTATTTAGCATGTCGAATATTACTTTGAATGTGAACTGGAGCGAAATCGCTAATTCATAAGACCATTTTACAATTCTGGCTCAAGTTAGAAGCAGAGCCAATATTGCAAGATGTCTATAGTCCATATCTCGGAAACTATAAGATATAATGCAATTTGGCAATAGGCAACGTGATTAGCATGCCGAATATTACTTGGAATGTGAATTGGAGCGAAATCGCTAATTCATAAGACCACTTTACAATTCTGGCTCAAGTTAGAAGCAGAGCCAATATTGCAAGATGTCGATAGTCCATATCTCGGAAACTATAAGAGATAATGCAATTTGGCAATCGGCAACGTAATTAGCATGCCGAATATTACTTGGAATGTGAATTGGAGCGAAATCGCTAATTCATAAGACCATTTTACATTTCTGGCCCAAGTTAGAAGCAGAGCCAATATTGCAAGATGTCGATAGTCCATATCTCGGAAACTATAAGAGATAATGCAATTTGGCAATCGGCAACGTAATTAGCATGCCGAATATTACTTGGAATGTGAATTGGAGCGAAATCGCTAATTCATAAGACCATTTTACAATTCTGGCTCAAGTTAGAAGCAGAGCCAATATTGCAAGATGTCGATAGTCCATATCTCGGAAACTATAAGAGATAATGCAATTTGCAAATCGGCAACGTAATTAGCATGCCGAATATTACTTGGAATGTGAATTGGAGCGAAATCGCTAATTCATAAGACCATTTTACATTTCTGGCCCAAGTTAGAAGCAGAGCCAATATTGCAAGATGTCGATAGTCCATATCTCGGAAACTATAAGAGATAATGCAATTTGGCAATCGGCAACGTAATTAGCATGCCGAATATTACTTGGAATGTGAATTGGAGCGAAATCGCTAATTCATAAGACCATTTTACAATTCTGGCTCAAGTTAGAAGCAGAGCCAATATTGCAAGGTGTCGATAGTCCATATCTCGGAAACTATAAGAGATAATGCAATTTGGCAATCGGCAACGTAATTAGCATGCCGAATATTACTTGGAATGTGAATTGGAGCGAAATCGCTAATTCATAAGACCATTTTACATTTCTGGCCCAAGTTAGAAGCAGAGCCAATATTGCAAGATGTCGATAGTCCATATCTCTTAAACTATAAGAGATAATGCAATTTGGCAATCGGCAACGTAATTAGCATGCCGAATATTACTTGGAATGTGAATTGGAGCGAAATCGCTAATTCATAAGACCATTTTACAATTCTGGCTCAAGCTAGAAGCAGAGCCAATATTGCAAGGTGTCGATAGTCCATATCTCGGAAACTATAAGAGATAATGCAATTTGGCAATCGGTAACGTAATTAGCATGCCGAGTATTACTTGGAATGTGAATTGGAGCGAAATCGCTAATTCATAAGACCATTTTACATTTCTGGCCCAAGTTAGAAGCAGAGCCAATATTGCAAGATGTCGATAGTCCATATCTCGGAAACTATAAGAGATAATGCAACTTGGCAATCGGCAACGTAATTAGCATGCCGAATATTACTTGGAATGTGAATTGGAGCGAAATCGCTAATTCATAAGACCATTTTACATTTCTGGCCCAAGTTAGAAGCAGAGCCAATATTGCAAGATGTCGATAGTCCATATCTCGGAAACTATAAGAGATAATGCAATTCGGCAATCGGCAACGTAATTAGCATGCCAAATATTACTTGGAATGTGAATTGGAGCGAAATCGCTAATTCATAAGACCATTTTACAATTCTGGCTCAAGTTAGAAGCAGAGCCAATATTGCAAGATGTCGATAGTCCATATCTCGGAAACTATAAGAGATAATGCAATTTGGCAATCGGCAACGTAATTAGCATGCCGAATATTACTTGGAATGTGAATTGGAGCGAAATCGCTAATTCATAAGACCATTTTACATTTCTGGCCCAAGTTAGAAGCAGAGCCAATATTGCAAGATGTCGATAGTCCATATCTCGGAAACTATAAGAGATAATGCAATTTGGCAATCGGCAACGTAATTAGCATGCCGAATATTACTTGGAATGTGAATTGGAGCGAAATCGCTAATTCATAAGACCATTTTACAATTCTGGCTCAAGTTAGAAGCAGAGCCAATATTGCAAGATGTCGATAGTCCATATCTCGGAAACTATAAGAGATAATGCAATTTGGCAATCGGCAACGTAATTAGCATGCCGAATATTACTTGGAATGTGAATTGGAGCGAAATCGCTAATTCATAAGACCATTTTACATTTCTGGCCCAAGTTAGAAGCAGAGCCAATATTGCAAGATGTCGATAGTCCATATCTCGGAAACTATAAGAGATAATGCAATTTGGCAATCGGCAACGTAATTAGCATGCCGAATATTACTTGGAATGTGAATTGGAGCGAAATCGCTAATTCATAAGACCATTTTACAATTCTGGCTCAAGTTAGAAGCAGAGCCAATATTGCAAGATGTCGATAGTCCATATCTCGGAAACTATAAGAGATAATGCAATTTGGCAATCGGCAACGTAATTAGCATGCCGAATATTACTTGGAATGTGAATTGGAGCGAAATCGCTAATTCATAAGACCATTTTACAATTCTGGCTCAAGTTAGAAGCAGAGCCAATATTGCAAGATGTCGATAGTCCATATCTCGGAAACTATAAGAGATAATGCAATTTGGCAATCGGCAACGTAATTAGCATGCCGAATATTACTTGGAATGTGAATTGGAGCGAAATCGCTAATTCATAAGACCATTTTACAATTCTGGCTCAAGTTAGAAGCAGAGCCAATATTGCAAGATGTCGATAGTCCATATCTCGGAAACTATAAGAGATAATGCAATTTGGCAATCGGCAACGTAATTAGCATGCCGAATATTACTTGGAATGTGAATTGGAGCGAAATCGCTAATTCATAAGACCATTTTACATTTCTGGCCCAAGTTAGAAGCAGAGCCAATATTGCAAGATGTCGATAGTCCATATCTCGGAAACTATAAGAGATAATGCAATTTGGCAATCGGCAACGTAATTAGCATGCCGAATATTACTTGGAATGTGAATTGGAGCGAAATCGCTAATTCATAAGACCATTTTACAATTCTGGCTCAAGTTAGAAGCAGAGCCAATATTGCAAGATGTCGATAGTCCATATCTCGGAAACTATAAGAGATAATGCAATTTGGCAATCGGCAACGTAATTAGCATGCCGAATATTACTTGGAATGTGAATTGGAGCGAAATCGCTAATTCATAAGACCATTTTACATTTCTGGCCCAAGTTAGAAGCAGAGCCAATATTGCAAGATGTCGATAGTCCATATCTCGGAAACTATAAGAGATAATGCAATTTGGCAATCGGCAACGTAATTAGCATGCCGAATATTACTTGGAATGTGAATTGGAGCGAAATCGCTAATTCATAAGACCATTTTACAATTCTGGCTCAAGTTAGAAGCAGAGCCAATATTGCAAGATGTCGATAGTCCATATCTCGGAAACTATAAGAGATAATGCAATTTGGCAATCGGCAACGTAATTAGCATGCCGAATATTACTTGGAATGTGAATTGGAGCGAAATCGCTAATTCATAAGACCATTTTACAATTCTGGCTCAAGTTAGAAGCAGAGCCAATATTGCAAGATGTCGATAGTCCATATCTCGGAAACTATAAGAGATAATGCAATTTGGCAATCGGCAACGTAATTAGCATGCCGAATATTACTTGGAATGTGAATTGGAGCGAAATCGCTAATTCATAAGACCATTTTACATTTCTGGCTCAAGTTAGAAGCAGAGCCAATATTCCAAGATGTCGATAGTCCATATCTCGGAAACTATAAGAGATAATGCAATTTGGCAATCGGCAACGTAATTAGCATGCCGAATATTACTTGGAATGTGAATTGGAGCGAAATCGCTAATTCATAAGACCATTTTACATTTCTGGCCCAAGTTAGAAGCAGAGCCAATATTGCAAGATGTCGATAGTCCATATCTCGGAAACTATAAGAGATAATGCAATTTGGCAATCGGCAACGTAATTAGCATGCCGAATATTACTTGGAATGTGAATTGGAGCGAAATCGCTAATTCATAAGACCATTTTACATTTCTGGCCCAAGTTAGAAGCAGAGCCAATATTGCAAGATGTCGATAGTCCATATCTCGGAAACTATAAGAGATAATGCAATTTGGCAATCGGCAACGTAATTAGCATGCCGAATATTACTTGGAATGTGAATTGGAGCGAAATCGCTAATTCATAAGACCATTTTACAATTCTGGCTCAAGTTAGAAGCAGAGCCAATATTGCAAGATGTCGATAGTCCATATCTCGGAAACTATAAGAGATAATGCAATTTGGCAATCGGCAACGTAATTAGCATGCCGAATATTACTTGGAATGTGAATTGGAGCGAAATCGCTAATTCATAAGACCATTTTACATTTCTGGCCCAAGTTAGAAGCAGAGCCAATATTGCAAGATGTCGATAGTCCATATTTCGGAAACTATAAGAGATAATGCAATTTGGCAATCGGCAACGTAATTAGCATGCCGAATATTACTTGGAATGTGAATTGGAGCGAAATCGCTAATTCATAAGACCATTTTACAATTCTGGCTCAAGTTAGAAGCAGAGCCAATATTGCAAGATGTCGATAGTCCATATCTCGGAAACTATAAGAGATAATGCAATTTGGCAATCGGCAACGTAATTAGCATGCCGAATATTACTTGGAATGTGAATTGGAGCGAAATCGCTAATTCATAAGACCATTTTACATTTCTGGCCCAAGTTAGAAGCAGAGCCAATATTGCAGGATGTCGATAGTCCATATCTCGGAAACTATAAGAGATAATGCAATTTGGCAATCGGCAACGTAATTAGCATGCCGAATATTACTTGGAATGTGAATTGGAGCGAAATCGCTAATTCATTAGACCATTTTACATTTCTGGCCCAAGTTAGAAGCAGAGCTAATATTGCAAGATGTCGATAGTCCATATCACGGAAACTATAAGAGATAATGCAATTTGGCAATCGGCAACGTAATTAGCATGCCGAATATTACTTAGAATGTGAATTGGAGCGAAATCGCTAATTCATAAGACCATTTTACAATTCTGGCTCAAGTTAGAAGCAGAGCCAATATTGCAAGATGTCGATAGTCCATATCTCGGAAACTATAAGAGATAATGCAATTTGGCAATCGGCAACGTAATTAGCATGCCGAATATTACTTGGAATGTGAATTGGAGCGAAATCGCTAATTCATAAGACCATTTTACATTTCTGGCCCAAGTTAGAAGCAGAGCCAATATTGCAAGATGTCGATAGTCCATATCTCGGAAACTATAAGAGATAATGCAATTTGGCAATCGGCAACGTAATTAGCATGCCGAATATTACTTGGAATGTGAATTGGAGCGAAATCGCTAATTCATAAGACCATTTTACATTTCTGGCCCAAGTTAGAAGCAGAGCCAATATTGCAAGATGTCGATAGTCCATATCTCGGAAACTATAAGAGATAATGCAATTTGGCAATCGGCAACGTAATTAGCATGCCGAATATTACTTGGAATGTGAATTGGAGCGAAATCGCTAATTCATAAGACCATTTTACATTTCTGGCCCAAGTTAGAAGCAGAGCCAATATTGCAAGATGTCGATAGTCCATATCTCGGAAACTATAAGAGATAATGCAATTTGGCAATCGGCAACGTAATTAGCATGCCGAATATTACTTGGAATGTGAATTGGAGCGAAATCGCTAATTCATAAGACCATTTTACAATTCTGGCTCAAGTTAGAAGCAGAGCCAATATTGTAAGGTGTCGATAGTCCATATCTCGGAAACTATAAGAGATAATGCAATTTGGCAATCGGCAACGTAATTAGCATGCCGAATATTACTTGGAATGTGAATTGGAGCGAAATCGCTAATTCATAAGACCATTTTACATTTCTGGCCCAAGTTAGAAGCAGAGACAATATTGCAAGGTGTCGATAGTCCATATCTCGGAAACTATAAGAGATAATGCAATTTGGCAATCGGCAACGTAATTAGCATGCCGAATATTACTTGGAATGTGAATTGGAGCGAAATCGCTAATTCATAAGACCATTTTACAATTCTGGCTCAAGTTAGAAGCAGAGCCAATATTGCAAGATGTCGATAGTCCATATCTCGGAAACTATAAGAGATAATGCAATTTGGCAATCGGCAACGTAATTAGCATGCCGAATATTACTTGGAATGTGAATTGGAGCGAAATCGCTAATTCATAAGACCATTTTACATTTCTGGCCCAAGTTAGAAGCAGAGCCAATATTGCAAGATGTCGATAGTCCATATCTCGGAAACTATAAGAGATAATGCAATTTGGCAATCGGCAACGTAATTAGCATGCCGAATATTACTTGGAATGTGAATTGGAGCGAAATCGCTAATTCATAAGACCATTTTACATTTCTGGCCCAAGTTAGAAGCAGAGCCAATATTGCAAGATGTCGATAGTCCATATCTCGGAAACTATAAGAGATAATGCAATTTGGCAATCGGCAACGTAATTAGCATGCCGAATATTACTTGGAATGTGAATTACAACGAAATCGCTAATTCATAAGACCATTTTACATTTCTGGCCCAAGTTAGAAGCAGAGCCAATATTGCAAGATGTCGATAGTCCATATCTCGGAAACAATAAGAGATAATGCAATTTGGCAATCGGCAACGTAATTAGCATGCCGAATATTACTTGGAATGTGAATTGGAGCGAAATCACTAATTCATAAGACCATTTTACAATTTTGACCCAAGTTAGAAGCAGAGCCAATATTGCAAGATGTCGATAGTCCATATCTCGGAAACTATAAGAGATAATGCAATTTGGCAATCGGCAACGTAATTAGGATGCCGAATATTACTTGGAATGTGAATTGGAGCGAAATCGCTAATTCATAAGACCATTTTACATTTCTGGCCCGAGTTAGAAGCAGAACCAATATTGCAAGATGTCGATAGTCCATATCTCGGAAACTATAAGAGATAATGCAATTTGGCAATCGGCAACGTAATTAGCATGCCGAATATTACTTGGAATGTGAATTGGAGCGATATCGCTAATTCATAAGACCATTTTACAATTCTGGCTCAAGTTAGAAGCAGAGCCAATATTGCAAGATGTCGATAGTCCATATCTCGGAAACTATAAGAGATAATGCAATTTGGCAATCGGCAACGTAATTAGCATGCCGAATATTACTTGGAATGTGAATTGGAGCGAAATCGCTAATTCATAAGACCATTTTACATTTCTGGCCCAAGTTAGAAGCAGAGCCAATATTGCAAGATGTCGATAGTCCATATCTCGGAAACTATAAGAGATAATGCAATTTGGCAATCGGCAACGTAATTAGCATGCCGAATATTACTTGGAATGTGAATTGGAGCGAAATCGCTAATTCATAAGACCATTTTACAATTCTGGCTCAAGTTAGAAGCAGAGCCAATATTGCAAGATGTCGATAGTCCATATCTCGGAAACTATAAGAGATAATGCAATTTGCAAATCGGCAACGTAATTAGCATGCCGAATATTACTTGGAATGTGAATTGGAGCGAAATCGCTAATTCATAAGACCATTTTACATTTCTGGCCCAAGTTAGAAGCAGAGCCAATATTGCAAGATGTCGATAGTCCATATCTCGGAAACTATAAGAGATAATGCAATTTGGCAATCGGCAACGTAATTAGCATGCCGAATATTACTTGGAATGTGAATTGGAGCGAAATCGCTAATTCATAAGACCATTTTACAATTCTGGCTCAAGTTAGAAGCAGAGCCAATATTGCAAGGTGTCGATAGTCCATATCTCGGAAACTATAAGAGATAATGCAATCTGGCAATCGGCAACGTAATTAGCATGCCGAATATTACTTGGAATGTGAATTGGAGCGAAATCGCTAATTCATAAGACCATTTTACATTTCTGGCCCAAGTTAGAAGCAGAGCCAATATTGCAAGATGTCGATAGTCCATATCTCTTAAACTATAAGAGATAATGCAATTTGGCAATCGGCAACGTAATTAGCATGCCGAATATTACTTGGAATGTGAATTGGAGCGAAATCGCTAATTCATAAGACCATTTTACAATTCTGGCTCAAGCTAGAAGCAGAGCCAATATTGCAAGGTGTCGATAGTCCATATCTCGGAAACTATAAGAGATAATGCAATTTGGCAATCGGCAACGTAATTAGCATGCCGAGTATTACTTGGAATGTGAATTGGAGCGAAATCGCTAATTCATAAGACCATTTTACATTTCTGGCCCAAGTTAGAAGCAGAGCCAATATTGCAAGATGTCGATAGTCCATATCTCGGAAACTATAAGAGATAATGCAACTTGGCAATCGGCAACGTAATTAGCATGCCGAATATTACTTGGAATGTGAATTGGAGCGAAATCGCTAATTCATAAGACCATTTTACATTTCTGGCCCAAGTTAGAAGCAGAGCCAATATTGCAAGATGTCGATAGTCCATATCTCGGAAACTATAAGAGATAATGCAATTCGGCAATCGGCAACGTAATTAGCATGCCAAATATTACTTGGAATGTGAATTGGAGCGAAATCGCTAATTCATAAGACCATTTTACAATTCTGGCTCAAGTTAGAAGCAGAGCCAATATTGCAAGATGTCGATAGTCCATATCTCGGAAACTATAAGAGATAATGCAATTTGGCAATCGGCAACGTAATTAGCATGCCGAATATTAATTGGAATGTGAATTGGAGCGAAATCGCTAATTCATAAGACCATTTTACATTTCTGGCCCAAGTTAGAAGCAGAGCCAATATTGCAAGATGTCGATAGTCCATATCTCGGAAACTATAAGAGATAATGCAATTTGGCAATCGGCAACGTAATTAGCATGCCGAATATTACTTGGAATGTGAATTGGAGCGAAATCGCGAATTCATAAGACCATTTTACAATTCTGGCTCAAGTTAGAAGCAGAGCCAATATTGCAAGATGTCGATAGTCCATATCTCGGAAACTATAAGAGATAATGCAATTTGGCAATCGGCAACGTAATTAGCATGCCTAATATTACTTGGAATGTGAATTGGAGCGAAATCGCTAATTCATAAGACCATTTTACATTTCTGGCCCAAGTTAGAAGCAGAGCCAATATTGCAAGATGTCGATAGTCCATATCTCGGAAACTATAAGAGATAATGCAATTTGGCAATCGGCAACGTAATTAGCATGCCGAATATTACTTGGAATGTGAATTGGAGCGAAATCGCTAATTCATAAGACCATTTTACAATTCTGGCTCAAGTTAGAAGCAGAGCCAATATTGCAAGATGTCGATAGTCCATATCTCGGAAACTATAAGAGATAATGCAATTTGGCAATCGGCAACGTATTTAGCATGTCGAATATTACTTTGAATGTGAATTGGAGCGAAATCGCTAATTCATAAGACCATTTTATAATTCTGGCTCAAGTTAGAAGCAGAGCCAATATTGCAAGATGTCGATAGTCCATATCTCGGAAACTATAAGAGATAATGCAATTTGGCAATCGGCAACGTAATTAGCATGCCGAATATTACTTGGAATGTGAATTGGAGCGAAATCGCTAATTCATAAGACCATTTTACAATTCTGGCTCAAGTTAGAAGCAGAGCCAATATTGCAAGATGTCGATAGTCCATATCTCGGAAACTATAAGAGGTAATGCAATTTGGCAATCGGCAACGTAATTAGCATGCCGAATATTACTTGGAATGTGAATTGGAGCGAAATCGCTAATTCATAAGACCATTTTACATTTCTGGCTCAAGTTAGAAGCAGAGCCAATATTCCAAGATGTCGATAGTCCATATCTCGGAAACTATAAGAGATAATGCAATTTGGCAATCGGCAACGTAATTAGCATGCCGAATATTATTTGGAATGTGAATTGGAGCGAAATCGCTAATTCATAAGACCATTTTACATTTCTGGCCCAAGTTAGAAGCAGAGCCAATATTGCAAGATGTCGATAGTCCATATCTCGGAAACTATAAGAGATAATGCAATTTGGCAATCGGCAACGTAATTAGCATGCCGAATATTACTTGGAATGTGAATTGGAGCGAAATCGCTAATTCATAAGACCATTTCACATTTCTGGCCCAAGTTAGAAGCAGAGCCAATATTGCAAGATGTCGATAGTCCATATTTCGGAAACTATAAGAGATAATGCAATTTGGCAATCGGCAACGTAATTAGCATGCCGAATATTACTTGGAATGTGAATTGGAGCGAAATCGCTAATTCATAAGACCATTTTACAATTCTGGCTCAAGTTAGAAGCAGAGCCAATATTCCAAGATGTCGATAGTCCATATCTCGGAAACTATAAGAGATAATGCAATTTGGCAATCGGCAACGTAATTAGCATGCCGAATATTACTTGGAATGTGAATTGGAGCGAAATCGCTAATTCATAAGACCATTTTACATTTCTGGCCCAAGTTAGAAGCAGAGCCAATATTGCAAGATGTCGATAGTCCATATCTCGGAAACTATAAGAGATAATGCAATTTGGCAATCGGCAACGTAATTAGCATGCCGAATATTACTTGGAATGTGAATTGGAGCGAAATCGCTAATTCATAAGACCATTTTACATTTCTGGCCCAAGTTAGAAGCAGAGCCAATATTGCAAGAGGTCGATAGTCCATATCTCGGAAACTATAAGAGATAATGCAATTTGGCAATCGGCAACGTAATTAGCATGCCGAATATTACTTGGAATGTGAATTGGAGCGAAATCGCTAATTCATTAGACCATTTTACATTTCTGGCCCAAGTTAGAAGCAGAGACAATATTGCAAGGTGTCGATAGTCCATATCTCGGAAACTATAAGAGATAATGCAATTTGGCAATCGGCAACCTAATTAGCATGCCGAATATTACTTGGAATGTGAATTGGAGCGAAATCGCTAATTCATAAGACCATTTTACATTTCTGGCCCAAGTTAGAAGCAGAGCCAATATTGCAAGATGTCGATAGTCCATATCTCGGAAACTATAAGAGATAATGCAATTTGGCAATCGGCAACGTAATTAGCATGCCGAATATTACTTGGAATGTGAATTGGAGCGAAATCGCTAATTCATAAGACCATTTCACATTTCTGGCCCAAGTTAGAAGCAGAGCCAATATTGCAAGATGTCGATAGTCCATATCTCGGAAACTATAAGAGATAATGCAATTTGGCAATCGGCAACGTAATTAGCATGCCGAATATTACTTGGAATGTGAATTGGAGCGAAATCGCTAATTCATTAGACCATTTTACATTTCTGGCCCAAGTTAGAAGCAGAGCCAATATTGCAAGATGTCGATAGTCCATATCACGGAAACTATAAGAGATAATGCAATTTGGCAATCGGCAACGTAATTAGCATGCCGAATATTACTTAGAATGTGAATTGGAGCGAAATCGCTAATTCATAAGACCATTTTACAATTCTGGCTCAAGTTAGAAGCAGAGCCAATATTGCAAGATGTCGATAGTCCATATCTCCGAAACTATAAGAGATAATTCAATTTGGCAATCGGCATCGTAATTAGCATGCCGAATATTACTTGGAATGTGAATTGGAGCGAAATCGCTAATTCATAAGACCATTTTACATTTCTGGCCCAAGTTAGAAGCAGAGCCAATATTGCAAGATGTCGATAGTCCATATTTCGGAAACTATAAGAGATAATGCAATTTGGCAATCGGCAACGTAATTAGCATGCCGAATATTACTTGGAATGTGAATTGGAGCGAAATCGCTAATTCATAAGACCATTTTACAATTCTGGCTCAAGTTAGAAGCAGAGCCAATATTCCAAGATGTCGATAGTCCATATCTCGGAAACTATAAGAGATAATGCAATTTGGCAATCGGCAACGTAATTAGCATGCCGAATATTACTTGGAATGTGAATTGGAGCGAAATCGCTAATTCATAAGACCATTTTACATTTCTGGCCCAAGTTAGAAGCAGAGCCAATATTGCAAGATGTCGATAGTCCATATCTCGGAAACTATAAGAGATAATGCAATTTGGCAATCGGCAACGTAATTAGCATGCCGAATATTACTTGGAATGTGAATTGGAGCGAAATCGCTAATTCATAAGACCATTTTACATTTCTGGCCCAAGTTAGAAGCAGAGCCAATATTGCAAGAGGTCGATAGTCCATATCTCGGAAACTATAAGAGATAATGCAATTTGGCAATCGGCAACGTAATTAGCATGCCGAATATTACTTGGAATGTGAATTGGAGCGAAATCGCTAATTCATTAGACCATTTTACATTTCTGGCCCAAGTTAGAAGCAGAGACAATATTGCAAGGTGTCGATAGTCCATATCTCGGAAACTATAAGAGATAATGCAATTTGGCAATCGGCAACCTAATTAGCATGCCGAATATTGCTTGGAATGTGAATTGGAGCGAAATCGCTAATTCATAAGACCATTTTACATTTCTGGCCCAAGTTAGAAGCAGAGCCAATATTGCAAGATGTCGATAGTCCATATCTCGGAAACTATAAGAGATAATGCAATTTGGCAATCGGCAACGTAATTAGCATGCCGAATATTACTTGGAATGTGAATTGGAGCGAAATCGCTAATTCATAAGACCATTTTACAATTCTGGCTCAAGTTAGAAGCAGAGCCAATATTGCAAGGTGTCGATAGTCCATATCTCGGAAAATGTAAGAGATAATGCAATTTGGCAATCGGCAACGTAATTAGCATGCCGAATATTACTTGGAATGTGAATTGGAGCGAAATCGCTAATTCATAAGACCATTTTACATTTCTGGCCCAAGTTAGAAGCAGAGACAATATTGCAAGGTGTCGATAGTCCATATCTCGGAAACTATAAGAGATAATGCAATTTGGCAATCGGCAACGTAATTAGCATGCCGAATATTACTTGGAATGTGAATTGGAGCGAAATCGCTAATTCATAAGACCATTTTACAATTCTGGCTCAAGTTAGAAGCAGAGCCAATATTGCAAGATGTCGATAGTCCATATCTCGGAAACTATAAGAGATAATGCAATTTGGCAATCGGCAACGTAATTAGCATGCCGAATATTACTTGGAATGTGAATTGGAGCGAAATCGCTAATTCATAAGACCATTTTACATTTCTGGCCCAAGTTAGAAGCAGAGCCAATATTGCAAGATGTCGAGAGTCCATATCTCGGAAACTATAAGAGATAATGCAATTTGGCAATCGGCAACGTAATTAGCATGCCGAATATTACTTGGAATGTGAATTGGAGCGAAATCGCTAATTCATAAGACCATTTTACATTTCTGGCCCAAGTTAGAAGCAGAGCCAATATTGCAAGATGTCGATAGTCCATATCTCGGAAACTATAAGAGATAATGCAATTTGGCAATCGGCAACGTAATTAGCATGCCGAATATTACTTGGAATGTGAATTACAACGAAATCGCTAATTCATAAGACCATTTTACATTTCTGGCCCAAGTTAGAAGCAGAGCCAATATTGCAAGATGTCGATAGTCCATATCTCGGAAACAATAAGAGATAATGCAATTTGGCAATCGGCAACGTAATTAGCATGCCGAATATTACTTGGAATGTGAATTGGAGCGAAATCACTAATTCATAAGACCATTTTACAATTTTGACCCAAGTTAGAAGCAGAGCCAATATTGCAAGATGTCGATAGTCCATATCTCGGAAACTATAAGAGATAATGCAATTTGGCAATCGGCAACGTAATTAGGATGCCGAATATTACTTGGAATGTGAATTGGAGCGAAATCGCTAATTCATAAGACCATTTTACATTTCTGGCCCGAGTTAGAAGCAGAACCAATATTGCAAGATGTCGATAGTCCATATCTCGGAAACTATAAGAGATAATGCAATTTGGCAATCGGCAACGTAATTAGCATGCCGAATATTACTTGGAATGTGAATTGGAGCGATATCGCTAATTCATAAGACCATTTTACAATTCTGGCTCAAGTTAGAAGCAGAGCCAATATTCCAAGATGTCGATAGTCCATATCTCGGAAACTATAAGAGATAATGCAATTTGGCAATCGGCAACGTAATTAGCATGCCGAATATTACTTGGAATGTGAATTGGAGCGAAATCGCTAATTCATAAGACCATTTTACATTTCTGGCCCAAGTTAGAAGCAGAGCCAATATTGCAAGATGTCGATAGTCCATATCTCGGAAACTATAAGAGATAATGCAATTTGGCAATCGGCAACGTAATTAGCATGCCGAATATTACTTGGAATGTGAATTGGAGCGAAATCGCTAATTCATAAGACCATTTTACAATTCTGGCTCAAGTTAGAAGCAGAGCCAATATTGCAAGATGTCGATAGTCCATATCTCGGAAACTATAAGAGATAATGCAATTTGCAAATCGGCAACGTAATTAGCATGCCGAATATTACTTGGAATGTGAATTGGAGCGAAATCGCTAATTCATAAGACCATTTTACATTTCTGGCCCAAGTTAGAAGCAGAGCCAATATTGCAAGATGTCGATAGTCCATATCTCGGAAACTATAAGAGATAATGCAATTTGGCAATCGGCAACGTAATTAGCATGCCGAATATTACTTGGAATGTGAATTGGAGCGAAATCGCTAATTCATAAGACCATTTTACAATTCTGGCTCAAGTTAGAAGCAGAGCCAATATTGCAAGGTGTCGATAGTCCATATCTCGGAAACTATAAGAGATAATGCAATTTGGCAATCGGCAACGTAATTAGCATGCCGAATATTACTTGGAATGTGAATTGGAGCGAAATCGCTAATTCATAAGACCATTTTACATTTCTGGCCCAAGTTAGAAGCAGAGCCAATATTGCAAGATGTCGATAGTCCATATCTCTTAAACTATAAGAGATAATGCAATTTGGCAATCGGCAACGTAATTAGCATGCCGAATATTACTTGGAATGTGAATTGGAGCGAAATCGCTAATTCATAAGACCATTTTACAATTCTGGCTCAAGCTAGAAGCAGAGCCAATATTGCAAGGTGTCGATAGTCCATATCTCGGAAACCATAAGAGATAATGCAATTTGGCAATCGGCAACGTAATTAGCATGCCGAGTATTACTTGGAATGTGAATTGGAGCGAAATCGCTAATTCATAAGACCATTTTACATTTCTGGCCCAAGTTAGAAGCAGAGCCAATATTGCAAGATGTCGATAGTCCATATCTCGCAAACTATAAGAGATAATGCAACTTGGCAATCGGCAACGTAATTAGCATGCCGAATATTACTTGGAATGTGAATTGGAGCGAAATCGCTAATTCATAAGACCATTTTACATTTCTGGCCCAAGTTAGAAGCAGAGCCAATATTGCAAGATGTCGATAGTCCATATCTCGGAAACTATAAGAGATAATGCAATTCGGCAATCGGCAACATAATTAGCATGCCAAATATTACTTGGAATGTGAATTGGAGCGAAATCGCTAATTCATAAGACCATTTTACAATTCTGGCTCAAGTTAGAAGCAGAGCCAATATTGCAAGATGTCGATAGTCCATATCTCGGAAACTATAAGAGATAATGCAATTTGGCAATCGGCAACGTAATTAGCATGCCGAATATTACTTGGAATGTGAATTGGAGCGAAATCGCTAATTCATAAGACCATTTTACATTTCTGGCCCAAGTTAGAAGCAGAGCCAATATTGCAAGATGTCGATAGTCCATATCTCGGAAACTATAAGAGATAATGCAATTTGGCAATCGGCAATGTAATTAGCATGCCGAATATTACTTGGAATGTGAATTGGAGCGAAATCGCGAATTCATAAGACCATTTTACAATTCTGGCTCAAGTTAGAAGCAGAGCCAATATTGCAAGATGTCGATAGTCCATATCTCGGAAACTATAAGAGATAATGCAATTTGGCAATCGGCAACGTAATTAGCATGCCTAATATTACTTGGAATGTGAATTGGAGCGAAATCGCTAATTCATAAGACCATTTTACATTTCTGGCCCAAGTTAGAAGCAGAGCCAATATTGCAAGATGTCGATAGTCCATATCTCGGAAACTATAAGAGATAATGCAATTTGGCAATCGGCAACGTAATTAGCATGCCGAATATTACTTGGAATGTGAATTGGAGCGAAATCGCTAATTCATAAGACCATTTTACATTTCTGGCCCAAGTTAGAAGCAGAGCCAATATTGCAAGATGTCGATAGTCCATATCTCGGAAACAATAAGAGATAATGCAATTTGGCAATCGGCAACGTAATTAGGATGCCGAATATTACTTGGAATGTGAATTGGAGCGAAATCGCTAATTCATAAGACCATTTTACATTTCTGGCCCGAGTTAGAAGCAGAACCAATATTGCAAGATGTCGATAGTCCATATCTCGGAAACTATAAGAGATAATGCAATTTGGCTATCGGCAACGTAATTAGCATGCCGAATATTACTTGGAATGTGAATTGGAGCGAAATCGCTAATTCATAAGACCATTTTACAATTCTGGCTCAAGTTAGAAGCAGAGCCAATATTGCAAGATGTCGATAGTCCATATCTCGGAAACTATAAGAGATAATGCAATTTGGCAATCGGCAACGTAATTAGCATGCCGAATATTACTTGGAATGTGAATTGGAGCGAAATCGCTAATTCATAAGACCATTTTACATTTCTGGCCTAAGTTAGAAGCAGAGCCAATATTGCAAGATGTCGATAGTCCATATCTCGGAAACTATAAGAGATAATGCAATTTGGCAATCGGCAACGTAATTAGCATGCCGAATATTACTTGGAATGTGAATTGGAGCGAAATCGCTAATTCATAAGACCATTTTACATTTCTGGCCCAAGTTAGAAGCAGAGCCAATATTGCAAGATGTCGATAGTCCATATCTCGGAAACTATAAGAGATAATGCAATTTGGCAATCGGCAACGTAATTAGCATGCCGAATATTACTTGGAATCTGAATTGGAGCGAAATCGCTAATTCATAAGACCATTTTACAATTCTGGCCCAAGTTAGAAGCAGAGCCAATATTGCAAGATGTCGATAGTCCATATCTCGGAAACTATAAGAGATAATGCAATTTGGCAATCGGCAACGTAATTAGCATGCCGAATATTACTTGGAATGTGAATTGGAGCGAAATCGCTAATTCATAAGACCATTTTACATTTCTGGCCCGAGTTAGAAGCAGAACCAATATTGCAAGATGTCGATAGTCCATATCTCGGAAACTATAAGAGATAATGCAATTTGGCTATCGGCAACGTAATTAGCATGCCGAATATTACTTGGAATGTGAATTGGAGCGAAATCGCTAATTCATAAGACCATTTTACAATTCTGGCTCAAGTTAGAAGCAGAGCCAATATTGCAAGATGTCGATAGTCCATATCTCGGAAACTATAAGAGATAATGCAATTTGGCAATCGGCAACGTAATTAGCATGCCGAATATTACTTGGAATGTGAATTGGAGCGAAATCGCTAATTCATAAGACCATTTTACATTTCTGGCCCAAGTTAGAAGCAGAGCCAATATTGCAAGATGTCGATAGTCCATATCTCGGAAACTATAAGACATAATGCAATTTGGCAATCGGCAACGTAATTAGCATGCCGAATATTACTTGGAATCTGAATTGGAGCGAAATCGCTAATTCATAAGACCATTTTACAATTCTGGCCCAAGTTAGAAGCAGAGCCAATATTGCAAGATGTCGATAGTCCATATCTCGGAAACTATAAAAGATAATGCAATTTGGCAATCGGCAACGTAATTAGCATGCCGAATATTACTTGGAATGTGAATTGGAGCGAAATCGCTAATTCATAAGACCATTTTACAATTCTGGCTCAAGTTAGAAGCAGAGCCAATATTGCAAGATGTCGATAGTCCATATCTCGGAAACTATAAGAGATAATGCAATTTGGCAATCGGCAACGTATTTAGCATGCCGAATATTACTTGGAATGTGAATTGGAGCGAAATCGCTAATTCATAAGACCATTTTACATTTCTGGATCAAGTTAGAAGCAGAGCCAATATTCCAAGATGTCGATAGTCCATATCTCGGAAACTATAAGAGATAATGCAATTTGGCAATCGGCAACGTAATTAGCATGCCGAATATTACTTGGAATGTGAATTGGAGCGAAATCGCTAATTCTTAAGACCATTTTACATTTCTGGCCCAAGTTAGAAGCAGAGCCATTATTGCAAGATGTCGATAGTCCATATCTCGGAAACTATAAGAGATAATGCAATTTGGCAATCGGCAACGTAATTAGCATGCCGAATATTACTTGGAATGTGAATTGGGGCGAAATCGCTAATTCATAGGACCATTTTACATTTCTGGCCCAAGTTAGAAGCAGAGCCAATATTGCAAGATGTCGATAGTCCATATCTCGGAAACTATAAGAGATAATGCAATTTGGCAATCGGCAACGTAATTAGCATGCCGAATATTACTTGGAATGTGAATTGGAGCGAAATCGCTAATTCATAAGACCATTTTACATTTCTGGCCCCAGTTAGAAGCAGAGCCAATATTGCAAGATGTCGATAGTCCATATCTCGGAAACTATAAGAGATAATGCAATTTGGCAATCGGCAACGTAATTAGCATGCCGAATATTACTTGGAATGTGAATTGGAGCGAAATCGCTAATTCATTAGACCATTTTACATTTCTGGCCCAAGTTAGAAGCAGAGCCAATATTGCAAGATGTCGATAGTCCATATCATGGAAACTATAAGAGATAATGCAATTTGGCAATCGGCAACGTAATTAGCATGCCGAATATTACTTAGAATGTGAATTGGAGCGAAATCGCTAATTCATAAGACCATTTTACAATTCTGGCTCAAGTTAGAAGCAGAGCCAATATTGCAAGATGTCGATAGTCCATATCTCCGAAACTATAAGAGATAATGCAATTTGGCAATCGGCAACGTAATTAGCATGCCGAATATTACTTGGAATGTGAATTGGAGCGAAATCGCTAATTCATAAGACCATTTTACATTTCTGGCCCAAATTAGAAGCAGAGCCAATATTGCAAGATGTCGATAGTCCATATTTCGGAAACTATAAGAGATAATGCAATTTGGCAATCGGCAACGTAATTAGCATGCCGAATATTACTTGGAATGTGAATTGGAGCGAAATCGCTAATTCATAAGACCATTTTACAATTCTGGCTCAAGTTAGAAGCAGAGCCAATATTCCAAGATGTCGATAGTCCATATCTCGAAAACTATAAGAGATAATGCAATTTGGCAATCGGCAACGTAATTAGCATGCCGAATATTACTTGGAATGTGAATTGGAGCGAAATCGCTAATTCATAAGACCATTTTACATTTCTGGCCCAAGTTAGAAGCAGCGCCAATATTGCAAGATGTCGATAGTCCATATCTCGGAAACTATAAGAGATAATGCAATTTGGCAATCGGCAACGTAATTAGCATGCCGAATATTACTTGGAATGTGAATTGGAGCGAAATCGCTAATTCATAAGACCATTTTACATTTCTGGCCCAAGTTAGAAGCAGAGCCAATATTGCAAGATGTCGATAGTCCATATCTCGGAAACTATAAGAGATAATGCAATTTGGCAATCGGCAACGTAATTAGCATGCCGAATATTACTTGGAATGTGAATTGGAGCGAAATCGCTAATTCATAAGACCATTTTACATTTCTGGCCCAAGTTAGAAGCAGAGCCAATATTGCAAGATGTCGATAGTCCATATCTCGGAAACTATAAGAGATAATGCAATTTGGCAATCGGCAACGTAATTAGCATGCCGAATATTACTTGGAATGTGAATTGGAGCGAAATCGCTAATTCATAAGACCATTTTACAATTCTGGCTCAAGTTAGAAGCAGAGCCAATATTGCAAGGTGTCGATAGTAAATATCTCGGAAAATGTAAGAGATAATGCAATTTGGCAATCGGCAACGTAATTAGCATGCCGAATATTACTTGGAATGTGAATTGGAGCGAAATCGCTAATTCATAAGACCATTTTACATTTCTGGCCCAAGTTAGAAGCAGAGCCAATATTGCAAGATGTCGATAGTCCATATCTCGGAAACTATAAGAGATAATGCAATTTGGCAATCGGCAACGTAATTAGCATGCCGAATATTACTTGGAATGTGAATTGGAGCGAAATCGCTAATTCATAAGACCATTTTACAATTCTGGCTCAAGTTAGAAGCAGAGACAATATTGCAAGGTGTCGATAGTCCATATCTCGGTAACTATAAGAGATAATGCAATTTGGCAATCGGCAACGTAATTAGCATGCCGAATATTACTTGGAA
Organism: Rhynchophorus ferrugineus; assembly: GCF_030347505.1. NCBI lineage: Eukaryota > Metazoa > Arthropoda > Insecta > Coleoptera > Curculionidae > Rhynchophorus > Rhynchophorus ferrugineus. The sequence goes on from NW_027473034.1 coordinate 67,335, forward strand.
TGTGAATTGGAGCGAAATCGCTAATTCATAAGACCATTTTACAATTCTGGCTCAAGTTAGAAGCAGAGCCAATATTGCAAGATGTCGATAGTCCATATCTCGGAAACTATAAGAGATAATGCAATTTGGCAATCGGCAACGTAATTAGCATGCCGAATATTACTTGGAATGTGAATTGGAGCGAAATCGCTAATTCATAAGACCATTTTACATTTCTGGCCCAAGTTAGAAGCAGAGCCAATATTGCAAGATGTCGATAGTCCATATCTCGGAAACTATAAGAGATAATGCAATTTGGCAATCGGCAACGTAATTAGCATGCCGAATATTACTTGGAATGTGAATTGGAGCGAAATCGCTAATTCATAAGACCATTTTACATTTCTGGCCCAAGTTAGAAGCAGAGCCAATATTGCAAGATGTCGATAGTCCATATCTCGGAAACTATAAGAGATAATGCAATTTGGCAATCGGCAACGTAATTAGCATGCCGAATATTACTTGGAATGTGAATTACAACGAAATCGCTAATTCATAAGACCATATTACATTTCTGGCCCAAGTTAGAAGCAGAGCCAATATTGCAAGATGTCGATAGTCCATATCTCGGAAACTATAAGAGATAATGCAATTTGGCAATCGGCAACGTAATTAGCATGCCGACTATTACTTGGAATGTGAATTGGAGCGAAATCACTAATTCATAAGACCATTTTACAATTTTGACCCAAGTTAAAAGCAGAGCCAATATTGCAAGATGTCGATAGTCCATATCTCGGAAACTATAAGAGATAATGCAATTTGGCAATCGGCAACGTAATTAGCATGCCGAATATTACTTGGAATGTGAATTGGAGCGAAATCACTAATTCATAAGACCATTTTACAATTTTGACCCAAGTTAGAAGCAGAGCCAATATTGCAAGATGTCGATAGTCCATATCTCGGAAACTATAAGAGATAATGCAATTTGGCAATCGGCAACGTAATTAGGATGCCGAATATTACTTGGAATGTGAATTGGAGCGAAATAGCTAATTCATAAGACCATTTTACATTTCTGGCCCGAGTTAGAAGCAGAACCAATATTGCAAGATGTCGATAGTCCATATCTCGGAAACTATAAGAGATAATGCAATTTGGCAATCGGCAACGTAATTAGCATGCCGAATATTACTTGGAATGTGAATTGGAGCGAAATCGCTAATTCATAAGACCATTTTACAATTCTGGCCCAAGTTAGAAGCAGAGCCAATATTGCAAGATGTCGATAGTCCATATCTCGGAAACTATAAGAGATAATGCAATTTGGCAATCGGCAACGTAATTAGCATGCCGAATATTACTTGGAATGTGAATTGGAGCGAAATCGCTAATTCATAAGACCATTTTACATTTCTGGCCTAAGTTAGAAGCAGAGCCAATATTGCAAGATGTCGATAGTCCATATCTCGGAAAGTATAAGAGATAATGCAATTTGGCAATCGGCAACGTAATTAGCATGCCGAATATTACTTGGAATGTGAATTGGAGCGAAATCGCTAATTCATAAGACCATTTTACATTTCTGGCCCAAGTTAGAAGCAGAGCCAATATTGCAAGATGTCGATAGTCCATATCTCGGAAACTATAAGAGATAATGCAATTTGGCAATCGGCAACGTAATTAGCATGCCGAATATTACTTGGAATGTGAATTGGAGCGAAATCGCTAATTCATAAGACCATTTTACAATTCTGGCCCAAGTTAGAAGCAGAGCCAATATTGCAAGATGTCGATAGTCCATATCTCGGAAACTATAAGAGATAATGCAATTTGGCAATCGGCAACGTAATTAGCATGCCGAATATTACTTGGAATGTGAATTGGAGCGAAATCGCGAATTCATAAGACCATTTTACAATTCTGGCTCAAGTTAGAAGCAGAGCCAATATTGCAAGATGTCGATAGTCCATATCTCGGAAACTATAAGAGATAATGCAATTTGGCAATCGGCAACGTAATTAGCATGCCGAATATTACTTGGAATGTGAATTGGAGCGAAATCGCTAATTCATAAGACCATTTTACAATTCTGGCTCAAGTTAGAAGCAGAGCCAATATTGCAAGATGTCGATAGTCCATATCTCGAAAACTATAAGAGATAATGCAATTTGGCAATCGGCAACGTATTTAGTAAGTCGAATATTACTTTGAATGTGAATTGGAGCGAAATCGCTAATTCATAAGACCATTTTACATTTCTGGATCAAGTTAGAAGCAGAGCCAATATTCCAAGATGTCGATAGTCCATATCTCGGAAACTATAAGAGATAATGCAATTTGGCAATCGGCAACGTAATTAGCATGCCGAATATTACTTGGAATGTGAATTGGAGCGAAATCGCTAATTCATAAGACCATTTTACATTTCTGGATCAAGTTAGAAGCAGAGCCAATATTCCAAGATGTCGATAGTCCATATCTCGGAAACTATAAGAGATAATGCAATTTGGCAATCGGCAACGTAATTAGCATGCCGAATATTACTTGGAATGTGAATTGGAGCGAAATCGCTAATTCTTAAGACCATTTTACATTTCTGGCCCAAGTTAGAAGCAGAGCCATTATTGCAAGATGTCGATAGTCCATATCTCGGAAACTATAAGAGATAATGCAATTTGGCAATCGGCAACGTAATTAGCATGCCGAATATTACTTGGAATGTGAATTGGGGCGAAATCGCTAATTCATAGGACCATTTTACATTTCTGGCCCAAGTTAGAAGCAGAGCCAATATTGCAAGATGTCGATAGTCCATATCTCGGAAACTATAAGAGATAATGCAATTTGGCAATCGGCAACGTAATTAGCATGCCGAATATTACTTGGAATGTGAATTGGAGCGAAATCGCTAATTCATAAGACCATTTTACATTTCTGGCCCCAGTTAGAAGCAGAGCCAATATTGCAAGATGTTGATAGTCCATATCTCGGAAACTATAAGAGATAATGCAATTTGGCAATCGGCAACGTAATTAGCATGCCGAATATTACTTGGAATGTGAATTGGAGCGAAATCGCTAATTCATTAGACCATTTTACATTTCTGGCCCAAGTTAGAAGCAGAGCCAATATTGCAAGATGTCGATAGTCCATATCATGGAAACTATAAGAGATAATGCAATTTGGCAATCGGCAACGTAATTAGCATGCCGAATATTACTTAGAATGTGAATTGGAGCGAAATCGCTAATTCATAAGACCATTTTACAATTCTGGCTCAAGTTAGAAGCAGAGCCAATATTGCAAGATGTCGATAGTCCATATCTCCGAAACTATAAGAGATAATGCAATTTGGCAATCGGCAACGTAATTAGCATGCCGAATATTACTTGGAATGTGAATTGGAGCGAAATCGCTAATTCATAAGACCATTTTACATTTCTGGCCCAAATTAGAAGCAGAGCCAATATTGCAAGATGTCGATAGTCCATATTTCGGAAACTATAAGAGATAATGCAATTTGGCAATCGGCAACGTAATTAGCATGCCGAATATTACTTGGAATGTGAATTGGAGCGAAATCGCTAATTCATAAGACCATTTTACAATTCTGGCTCAAGTTAGAAGCAGAGCCAATATTCCAAGATGTCGGTAGTCCATATCTCGAAAACTATAAGAGATAATGCAATTTGGCAATCGGCAACGTAATTAGCATGCCGAATATTACTTGGAATGTGAATAGGAGCGAAATCGCTAATTCATAAGACCATTTTACATTTCTGGCCCAAGTTAGAAGCAGCGCCAATATTGCAAGATGTCGATAGTCCATATCTCGGAAACTATAAGAGATAATGCAATTTGGCAATCGGCAACGTAATTAGCATGCCGAATATTACTTGGAATGTGAATTGGAGCGAAATCGCTAATTCATAAGACCATTTTACATTTCTGGCCCAAGTTAGAAGCAGAGCCAATATTGCAAGATGTCGATAGTCCATATCTCGGAAACTATAAGAGATAATGCAATTTGGCAATCGGCAACGTAATTAGCATGCCGAATATTACTTGGAATGTGAATTGGAGCGAAATCGCTAATTCATAAGACCATTTTACATTTCTGGCCCAAGTTAGAAGCAGAGCCAATATTGCAAGATGTCGATAGTCCATATCTCGGAAACTATAAGAGATAATGCAATTTGGCAATCGGCAACGTAATTAGCATGCCGAATATTACTTGGAATGTGAATTGGAGCGAAATCGCTAATTCATAAGACCATTTTACAATTCTGGCTCAAGTTAGAAGCAGAGCCAATATTGCAAGGTGTCGATAGTAAATATCTCGGAAAATGTAAGAGATAATGCAATTTGGCAATCGGCAACGTAATTAGCATGCCGAATATTACTTGGAATGTGAATTGGAGCGAAATCGCTAATTCATAAGACCATTTTACATTTCTGGCCCAAGTTAGAAGCAGAGCCAATATTGCAAGATGTCGATAGTCCATATCTCGGAAACTATAAGAGATAATGCAATTTGGCAATCGGCAACGTAATTAGCATGCCGAATACTACTTGGAATGTGAATTGGAGCGAAATCGCTAATTCATAAGACCATTTTACAATTCTGGCTCAAGTTAGAAGCAGAGACAATATTGCAAGGTGTCGATAGTCCATATCTCGGTAACTATAAGAGATAATGCAATTTGGCAATCGGCAACGTAATTAGCATGCCGAATATTACTTGGAATGTGAATTGGAGCGAAATCGCTAATTCATAAGACCATTTTACAATTCTGGCTCAAGTTAGAAGCAGAGCCAATATTGCAAGATGTCGATAGTCCATATCTCGGAAACTATAAGAGATAATGCAATTTGGCAATCGGCAACGTAATTAGCATGCCGAATATTACTTGGAATGTGAATTGGAGCGAAATCGCTAATTCATAAGACCATTTTACATTTCTGGCCCAAGTTAGAAGCAGAGCCAATATTGCAAGATGTCGATAGTCCATATCTCGGAAACTATAAGAGATAATGCAATTTGGCAATCGGCAACGTAATTAGCATGCCGAATATTACTTGGAATGTGAATTGGAGCGAAATCGCTAATTCATAAGACCATTTTACATTTCTGGCCCAAGTTAGAAGCAGAGCCAATATTGCAAGATGTCGATAGTCCATATCTCGGAAACTATAAGAGATAATGCAATTTGGCAATCGGCAACGTAATTAGCATGCCGAATATTACTTGGAATGTGAATTACAACGAAATCGCTAATTCATAAGACCATATTACATTTCTGGCCCAAGTTAGAAGCAGAGCCAATATTGCAAGATGTCGATAGTCCATATCTCGGAAACTATAAGAGATAATGCAATTTGGCAATCGGCAACGTAATTAGCATGCCGAATATTACTTGGAATGTGAATTGGAGCGAAATCACTAATTCATAAGACCATTTTACAATTTTGACCCAAGTTAAAAGCAGAGCCAATATTGCAAGATGTCGATAGTCCATATCTCGGAAACTATAAGAGATAATGCAATTTGGCAATCGGCAACGTAATTAGCATGCCGAATATTACTTGGAATGTGAATTGGAGCGAAATCACTAATTCATAAGACCATTTTACAATTTTGACCCAAGTTAGAAGCAGAGCCAATATTGCAAGATGTCGATAGTCCATATCTCGGAAACTATAAGAGATAATGCAATTTGGCAATCGGCAACGTAATTAGGATGCCGAATATTACTTGGAATGTGAATTGGAGCGAAATAGCTAATTCATAAGACCATTTTACATTTCTGGCCCGAGTTAGAAGCAGAACCAATATTGCAAGATGTCGATAGTCCATATCTCGGAAACTATAAGAGATAATGCAATTTGGCAATCGGCAACGTAATTAGCATGCCGAATATTACTTGGAATGTGAATTGGAGCGAAATCGCTAATTCATAAGACCATTTTACAATTCTGGCCCAAGTTAGAAGCAGAGCCAATATTGCAAGATGTCGATAGTCCATATCTCGGAAACTATAAGAGATAATGCAATTTGGCAATCGGCAACGTAATTAGCATGCCGAATATTACTTGGAATGTGAATTGGAGCGAAATCGCTAATTCATAAGACCATTTTACATTTCTGGCCTAAGTTAGAAGCAGAGCCAATATTGCAAGATGTCGATAGTCCATATCTCGGAAAGTATAAGAGATAATGCAATTTGGCAATCGGCAACGTAATTAGCATGCCGAATATTACTTGGAATGTGAATTGGAGCGAAATCGCTAATTCATAAGACCATTTTACATTTCTGGCCCAAGTTAGAAGCAGAGCCAATATTGCAAGATGTCGATAGTCCATATCTCGGAAACTATAAGAGATAATGCAATTTGGCAATCGGCAACGTAATTAGCATGCCGAATATTACTTGGAATGTGAATTGGAGCGAAATCGCTAATTCATAAGACCATTTTACAATTCTGGCCCAAGTTAGAAGCAGAGCCAATATTGCAAGATGTCGATAGTCCATATCTCGGAAACTATAAGAGATAATGCAATTTGGCAATCGGCAACGTAATTAGCATGCCGAATATTACTTGGAATGTGAATTGGAGCGAAATCGCGAATTCATAAGACCATTTTACAATTCTGGCTCAAGTTAGAAGCAGAGCCAATATTGCAAGATGTCGATAGTCCATATCTCGGAAACTATAAGAGATAATGCAATTTGGCAATCGGCAACGTAATTAGCATGCCGAATATTACTTGGAATGTGAATTGGAGCGAAATCGCTAATTCATAAGACCATTTTACAATTCTGGCTCAAGTTAGAAGCAGAGCCAATATTGCAAGATGTCGATAGTCCATATCTCGAAAACTATAAGAGATAATGCAATTTGGCAATCGGCAACGTATTTAGTATGTCGAATATTACTTTGAATGTGAATTGGAGCGAAATCGCTAATTCATAAGACCATTTTATAATTCTGGCTCAAGTTAGAAGCAGAGCCAATATTGCAAGATGTCGATAGTCCATATCTCGGAAACTATAAGAGATAATGCAATTTGGCAATCGGCAACGTAATTAGCATGCCGAATATTACTTGGAATGTGAATTGGAGCGAAATCGCTAATTCATAAGACCATTTTACAATTCTGGCTCAAGTTAGAAGCAGAGCCAATATTGCAAGATGTCGATAGTCCATATCTCGGAAACTATAAGAGGTAATGCAATTTGGCAATCGGCAACGTAATTAGCATGCCGAATATTACTTGGAATGTGAATTGGAGCGAAATCGCTAATTCATAAGACCATTTTACATTTCTGGCCCAAGTTAGAAGCAGAGCCAATATTGCAAGATGTCGATAGTCCATATTTCGGAAACTATAAGAGATAATGCAATTTGGCAATCGGCAATGTAATTAGCATGCCGAATATTACTTGGAATGTGAATTGGAGCGAAATCGCTAATTCATAAGACCATTTTACAATTCTGGCTCAAGTTAGAAGCAGAGCCAATATTCCAAGATGTCGATAGTCCATATCTCGGAAACTATAAGAGATAATGCAATTTGGCAATCGGCAACGTAATTAGCATGCCGAATATTACTTGGAATGTGAATTGGAGCGAAATCGCTAATTCATTAGACCATTTTACATTTCTGGCCCAAGTTAGAAGCAGAGCCAATATTGCAAGATGTCGATAGTCCATATCTCGGAAACTATAAGAGATAATGCAATTTGGCAATCGGCAACGTAATTAGCATGCCGAATATTACTTAGAATGTGAATTGGAGCGAAATCGCTAATTCATAAGACCATTTTACAATTCTGGCTCAAGTTAGAAGCAGAGCCAATATTGCAAGATGTCGATAGTCCATATCTCGGAAACTATAAGAGATAATGCAATTTGGCAATCGGCAACGTAATTAGCATGCCGAATATTACTTGGAATGTGAATTGGAGCGAAATCGCTAATTCATAAGACCATTTTACAATTCTGGCTCAAGTTAGAAGCAGAGCCAATATTGCAAGGTGTCGATAGTCCATATCTCGGAAACTATAAGAGATAATGCAATTTGGCAATCGGCAACGTAATTAGCATGCCGAATATTACTTGGAATGTGAATTGGAGCGAAATCGCTAATTCATAAGACCATTTTACAATTCTGGCTCAAGTTAGAAGCAGAGCCAATATTGCAAGATGTCGATAGTCCATATCTCGGAAACTATAAGAGATAATGCAATTTGGCAGTCGGCAACGTAATTAGCATGCCGAATATTACTTGGAATGTGAATTGGAGCGAAATCGCTAATTCATAAGACCATTTTACATTTCTGGCCCAAGTTAGAAGCAGAGCCAATATTGCAAGATGTCGATAGTCCATATCTCGGAAACTATAAGAGATAATGCAATTTGGCAATCGGCAACGTAATTAGCATGCCGAATATTACTTGGAATGTGAATTGGAGCGAAATCGCTAATTCATAAGACCATCTTACATTTCTGGCCCAAGTTCGAAGCAGAGCCAACATTGCAAGATGTCGATAGTCCATATCTCGGAAACTATAAGAGATAATGCAATTTGGCAATCGGCAACGTAATTAGCATGCCGAATATTACTTGGAATGTGAATTACAACGAAATCGCTAATTCATAAGACCATTTTACATTTCTGGCCCAAGTTAGAAGCAGAGCCAATATTGCAAGATGTCGATAGTCCATATCTCGAAAACAATAAGAGATAATGCAATTTGGCAATCGGCAACGTAATTAGCATGCCGAGTATTACTTGGAATGTGAATTGGAGCGAAATCACTAATTCATAAGACCATTTTACAATTTTGACCCAAGTTAGAAGCAGAGCCAATATTGCAAGATGTCGATAGTCCATATCTCGGAAACTATAAGAGATAATGCAATTTGGCAATCGGCAACGTAATTAGCATGCCGAATATTACTTGGAATGTGAATTGGAGCGAAATCGCTAATTCATAAGACCATTTTACAATTCTGGCTCAAGTTAGAAGCAGAGCCAATATTGCAAGATGTCGATAGTCCATATCTCGGAAACTATAAGAGATAATGCAATTTGGCAATCGGCAACGTAATTAGCATGCCGAATATTACTTGGAATGTGAATTGGAGCGAAATCGCTAATTCATAAGACCATTTTACATTTCTGGCACAAGTTAGAAGCAGAGCCAATATTGCAAGATGTCGATAGTCCATATCTCGGAAACTATAAGAGATAATGCAATTTGGCAATCGGCAACGTAATTAGCATGCCGAATATTACTTGGAATGTGAATTGGAGCGAAATCGCTAATTCATAAGACCATTTTACATTTCTGGCCCAAGTTAGCAGCAGAGCCAATATTGCAAGATGTCGATAGTCCATATCTCGGAAACTATAAGAGATAATGCAATTTGGCAATCGGCAACGTAATTAGCATGCCGAATATTACCTGGAATGTGAATTGGAGCGAAATCGCTAATTCATAAGACCATTTTACATTTCTGGCCCAAGTTAGAAGCAGAACCAATATTGCAAGATATCGATAGTCCATATCTCGGAAACTACAAGAGATAATGCAATTTGGCAATTGGCAACGTAATTAGCATGCCGAATATTACTTGGAATGTGAATTGGAGCGAAATCGCTAATTCATAAGACCATTTTACAATTCTGGCTCAAGTTAGAAGCAGAGCCAATATTGCAAGATGTCGATAGTCCATATCTCGGAAACTATAAGAGATAATGCAATTTGGCAATCGGCAACGTAATTAGCATGCCGAATATTACTTGGAATGTGAATTGGAGCGAAATCGCTAATTCATAAGACCATTTTACAATTCTGGCTCAAGTTAGCAGCAGAGCCAATATTGCAAGATGTCGATAGTCCATATCTCGGAAATTATAAGAGATAATGCAATTTGGCAATCGGCAACGTAATTAGCATGCCGAATATTACCTGGAATGTGAATTGGAGCGAAATCGCTAATTCATAAGACCATTTTACATTTCTGGCCCAAGTTAGAAGCAGAACCAATATTGCAAGATATCGATAGTCCATATCTCGGAAACTATAAGAGATAATGCAATTTGGCAATCGGCAACGTAATTAGCATGCCGAATATTACTTGGAATGTGAATTGGAGCGAAATCGCTAATTCATAAGACCATTTTACAATTCTGGCCCAAGTTAGCAGCGGAGCCAATATTGCAAGATGTCGATAGTCCATATCTCGGAAACTATAAGAGATAATGCAATTTGGCAATCGGCAACGTAATTAGCATGCCGAATATTACCTGGAATGTGAATTGGAGCGAAATCGCTAATTCATAAGACCATTTTACATTTCTGGCCCAAGTTAGAAGCAGAACCAATATTGCAAGATATCGATAGTCCATATCTCGGAAACTATAAGAGATAATGCAATTTGGCAATCGGCAACGTATTTAGCATGTCGAATATTACTTTGAATGTGAATTGGAGCGAAATCGCTAATTCATAAGACCATTTTACAATTCTGGCTCAAGTTAGAAGCAGAGCCAATATTGCAAGATGTCGATAGTCCATATCTCGGAAACTATAAGAGATAATGCAATTTGCAGATCGGCAACGTAATTATCATGCCGAATAATACTTGGAATGTGAATTGGAGCGAAATCGCTAATTCCTAAGACCATTTTACATTTCTGGCCCAAGTTAGAAGCAGAGCCAATATTGCAAGATGTCGATAGTCCATATCTCGGAAACTATAAGAGATAATGCAATTTGGCAATCGGCAACGTAATTAGCATGCTGAATATTACTTGGAATGTGAATTGGAGCGAAATCGCTAATTCATAAGACCATTTTACAATTCTGGTTCAATTTAGAAGCAGAGCCAATATTGCAAGGTGTCGATAGTCCATATCTCGGAAACTATAAGAGATAATGCAATTTGGCAATCGGCAACGTAATTAGCATGCCGAATATTACTTGGAATGTGAATTAGGGCGAAATCGCTAGTTCATAAGAGCATTTTACATTTCTGGCCCAAGTTAGAAGCAGAGCCAATATTGCAAGATGTCGATAGTCCATATCTCGGAAACTATAAGAGATAATGCAATTTGGCAATCGGCAACGTAATTAGCATGCCGAATATTACTTGGAATGTGAATTGGATCGAAATCGCTAATTCGTAAGACCATTTTACAATTCTGGCTCAAGTTAGAAGCAGAGCCAATATTGCAAGATGTCGATAGTCCATATCTCGGAAACTATAAGAGATAATGCAATTTGGCAATCGGCAACGTAATTAGCATGCCGAATATTACTTGGGATGTGAATTGGAGCGAAATCGCTAATTCATAAGACCATTTTACAATTCTGGCTCAAGTTAGAAGCAGAGCCAATATTGCAAGATGTCGATAGTCCATATCTCGGAAACTATAAGAGATAATGCAATTTGGCAATCGGCAACGTAATTAGCATGCCGAATATTACTTGGAATGTGAATTGGAGCGAAATCGCTAATTCATTAGACAATTTTACAATTCTCGCTCAAGTTAGAAGCAGAGCCAATATTGCAAGATGTCGATAGTCCATATCTCGGAAACTATAAGAGATAATGCAATTTGGCAATCGGCAACGTATTTAGCATGTCGAATATTACTTTGAATGTGAATTGGAGCGAAATCGCTAATTTATAAGACTATTTTACAATTCTTACTCAAGTTAGAAGCAGAGCCAATATTGCAAGATGTCGATAGTCTATATCTCGGAAACTATAAGAGATAATGCAATTTGGCAATCGGCAACGTAATTAGCATGCCGAATATTACTTGGAATGTGAATTGGAGCGAAATCGCTAATTCATAAGACCATTTTACAATTCTGGCTCAAGTTAGAAGCAGAGCCAATATTGCAAGATGTCGATAGTCCATATCTCGGAAACTATAAGAGATAATGCAATTTGGCAATCGGCAACGTAATTAGCATGCCGAATATTACTTGGAATGTGAATTGGAGCGAAATCGCTAATTCATAAGACCATTTTACATTTCTGGCACAAGTTAGAAGCAGAGCCAATATTGCAAGATGTCGATAGTCCATATCTCGGAAACTATAAGAGATAATGCAATTTGGCAATCGGCAACGTAATTAGCATGCCGAATATTACCTGGAATGTGAATTGGAGCGAAATCGCTAATTCATAAGACCATTTTACATTTCTGGCCCAAGTTAGAAGCAGAACCAATATTGCAAGATATCGATAGTCCATATCTCGGAAACTATAAGAGATAATGCAATTTGGCAATCGGCAACGTAATTAGCATGCCGAATATTACTTGGAATGTGAATTGGAGCGAAATCGCTAATTCATAAGACCATTTTACATTTCTGGCCCAAGTTAGAAGCAGAGCCAATAATGCAAGATGTCGATAGTCCATATCTCGGAAACTATAAGAGATAATGCAATTTGGCAATCGGCAACGTAATTAGCATGCCGAATATTACCTGGAATGTGAATTGGAGCGAAATCGCTAATTCATAAGACCATTTTACATTTCTGGCCCAAGTTAGAAGCAGAACCAATATTGCAAGATATCGATAGTCCATATCTCGGAAACTATAAGAGATAATGCAATTTGGCAATCGGCAACGTAATTAGCATGCCGAATATTACTTGGAATGTGAATTGGAGCGAAATCGCTAATTCATAAGACCATTTTACAATTCTGGCTCAAGTTAGAAGCAGAGACAATATTGCAAGGTGTCGATAGTCCATATCTCGGAAACTATAAGAGATAATGCAATTTGGCAATCGGCAACGTATTTAGCATGTCGAATATTACTTTGAATGTGAATTGGAGCGAAATCGCTAATTCATAAGACCATTTTACAATTCTGGCTCAAGTTAGAAGCAGAGCCAATATTGCAAGATGTCGATAGTCCATATCTCGGAAACTATAAGAGATAATGCAATTTGGCAATCGGCAACGTAATTAGCATGCCGAATATTACTTGGAATGTGAATTGGAGCGAAATCGCTAATTCATAAGACCATTTTACAATTCTGGCTCAAGTTAGAAGCAGAGCCAATATTGCAAGTTGTCGATAGTCCATATCTCGGAAACTATAAGAGATAATGCAATTTGGCAATCGGCAACGTAATTGGCATGCCGAATATTACTTGGAATGTGAATTGGAGCGAAATCGCTAATTCATAAGACCATTTTACATTTCTGGCCCAAGTTAGAAGCAGAGCCAATATTGCAAGATGTCGATAGTCCATATCTCGGAAACTATAAGAGATAATGCAATTTGGCAATCGGCAACGTAATTAGCATGCCGAATATTACTTGGAATGTGAATTGGAGCGAAATCGCTAATTCATAAGACCATTTTATAATTCTGGCTCAAGTTAGAAGCAGAGCCAATATTGCAAGATGTCGATAGTCCATATCTCGGAAACTATAAGAGGTAATGCAATTTGGCAATCGGCAACGTAATTAGCATGCCGAATATTACTTGGAATGTGAATTGGAGCGAAATCGCTAATTCATAAGACCATTTTACATTTCTGGCCCAAGTTAGAAGCAGAGCCAATATTGCAAGATGTCGAAAGTCCATATCTCGGAAATAATAAGAGATAATGCAATTTGGCAATCGGTAACGTAATTAGCATGCCGAATATTACTTGGAATGTGAATTGGAGCGAAATCACTAATTCATAAGACCATTTTACAATTTTGACCCAAGTTAGAAGCAGAGCCAATATTGCAAGATGTCGATAGTCCATATTTCGGAAACTATAAGAGATAATGCAATTTGGCAATCGGCAACGTAATTAGGATGCCGAATATTACTTGGAATGTGAATTGGAGCGAAATCGCTAATTCATAAGACCATTTTACATTTCTGGCCCAAGTTAGAAGCAGAACCAATATTGCAAGATGTCGATGGTCCATATCTCGGAAACTATAAGAGATAATGCAATTTGGCAATCGGCAACGTAATTAGCATGCCGAATATTACTTGGAATGTGAATTGGAGCGAAATCGCTAATTCATAAGACCATTTTACAATTCTGGCTCAAGTTAGAAGCAGAGCCAATATTGCAAGATGTCGATAGTCCATATCTCGGAAACTATAAGAGATAATGCAATTTGGCAATCGGCAACGTAATTAACATGCCGAATATTACTTGGAATGTGAATTGGAGCGAAATCGCTAATTCATAAGACCATTTTACATTTCTGGCCTAAGTTAGAAGCAGAGCCAATATTGCAAGATGTCGAGAGTCCATATCTCGGAAACTATAAGAGATAATGCAATTTGGCAATCGGCAACGTAATTAGCATGCCGAATATTACTTGGAATGTGAATTGGAGCGAAATCGCTAATTCATAAGACCATTTTACATTTCTGGCCCAAGTTAGAAGCAGAGCCAATATTGCAAGATGTCGATAGTCAATATCTCGGAAACTATAAGAGATAATGCAATTTGGCAATCGGCAACGTAATTAGCATGCCGAATATTACTTGGAATGTGAATTGGAGCGAAATCGCTAATTCATAAGACCATTTTACAATTCTGGCTCAAGTTAGAAGCAGAGCCAATATTGCAAGATGTCGATAGTCCATATCTCGGAAACTATAAGAGATAATGCAATTTGGCAATCGGCAACGTATTTAGCATGTCGAATATTACTTTGAATGTGAACTGGAGCGAAATCGCTAATTCATAAGACCATTTTACAATTCTGGCTCAAGTTAGAAGCAGAGCCAATATTGCAAGATGTCTATAGTCCATATCTCGGAAACTATAAGATATAATGCAATTTGGCAATAGGCAACGTGATTAGCATGCCGAATATTACTTGGAATGTGAATTGGAGCGAAATCGCTAATTCATAAGACCACTTTACAATTCTGGCTCAAGTTAGAAGCAGAGCCAATATTGCAAGATGTCGATAGTCCATATCTCGGAAACTATAAGAGATAATGCAATTTGGCAATCGGCAACGTAATTAGCATGCCGAATATTACTTGGAATGTGAATTGGAGCGAAATCGCTAATTCATAAGACCATTTTACATTTCTGGCCCAAGTTAGAAGCAGAGCCAATATTGCAAGATGTCGATAGTCCATATCTCGGAAACTATAAGAGATAATGCAATTTGGCAATCGGCAACGTAATTAGCATGCCGAATATTACTTGGAATGTGAATTGGAGCGAAATCGCTAATTCATAAGACCATTTTACAATTCTGGCTCAAGTTAGAAGCAGAGCCAATATTGCAAGATGTCGATAGTCCATATCTCGGAAACTATAAGAGATAATGCAATTTGGCAATCGGCAACGTAATTAGCATGCCGAATATTACTTGGAATGTGAATTGGAGCGAAATCGCTAATTCATAAGACCATTTTACATTTCTGGCCCAAGTTAGAAGCAGAGCCAATATTGCAAGATGTCGATAGTCCATATCTCTTAAACTATAAGAGATAATGCAATTTGGCAATCGGCAACGTAATTAGCATGCCGAATATTACTTGGAATGTGAATTGGAGCGAAATCGCTAATTCATAAGACCATTTTACAATTCTGGCTCAAGCTAGAAGCAGAGCCAATATTGCAAGGTGTCGATAGTCCATATCTCGGAAACTATAAGAGATAATGCAATTTGGTAATCGGCAACGTAATTAGCATGCCGAGTATTACTTGGAATGTGAATTGGAGCGAAATCGCTAATTCATAAGACCATTTTACATTTCTGGCCCAAGTTAGAAGCAGAGCCAATATTGCAAGATGTCGATAGTCCATATCTCGGAAACTATAAGAGATAATGCAACTTGGCAATCGGCAACGTAATTAGCATGCCGAATATTACTTGGAATGTGAATTGGAGCGAAATCGCTAATTCATAAGACCATTTTACATTTCTGGCCCAAGTTAGAAGCAGAGCCAATATTGCAAGATGTCGATAGTTCATATCTCGGAAACTATAAGAGATAATGCAATTCGGCAATCGGCAACGTAATTAGCATGCCAAATATTACTTGGAATGTGAATTGGAGCGAAATCGCTAATTCATAAGACCATTTTACAATTCTGGCTCAAGTTAGAAGCAGAGCCAATATTGCAAGATGTCGATAGTCCATATCTCGGAAACTATAAGAGATAATGCAATTTGGCAATCGGCAACGTAATTAGCATGCCGAATATTACTTGGAATGTGAATTGGAGCGAAATCGCTAATTCATAAGACCATTTTACATTTCTGGCCCAAGTTAGAAGCAGAGCCAATATTGCAAGATGTCGATAGTCCATATCTCGGAAACTATAAGAGATAATGCAATTTGGCAATCGGCAACGTAATTAGCATGCCGAATATTACTTGGAATGTGAATTGGAGCGAAATCGCGAATTCATAAGACCATTTTACAATTCTGGCTCAAGTTAGAAGCAGAGCCAATATTGCAAGATGTCGATAGTCCATATCTCGGAAACTATAAGAGATAATGCAATATGGCAATCGGCAACGTAATTAGCATGCCTAATATTACTTGGAATGTGAATTGGAGCGAAATCGCTAATTCATAAGACCATTTTACATTTCTGGCCCAAGTTAGAAGCAGAGCCAATATTGCAAGATGTCGATAGTCCATATCTCGGAAACTATAAGAGATAATGCAATTTGGCAATCGGCAACGTAATTAGCATGCCGAATATTACTTGGAATGTGAATTGGAGCGAAATCGCTAATTCATAAGACCATTTTACAATTCTGGCTCAAGTTAGAAGCAGAGCCAATATTGCAAGATGTCGATAGTCCATATCTCGGAAACTATAAGAGATAATGCAATTTGGCAATCGGCAACGTATTTAGCATGTCGAATATTACTTTGAATGTGAATTGGAGCGAAATCGCTAATTCATAAGACCATTTTATAATTCTGGCTCAAGTTAGAAGCAGAGCCAATATTGCAAGATGTCGATAGTCCATATCTCGGAAACTATAAGAGATAATGCAATTTGGCAATCGGCAACGTAATTAGCATGCCGAATATTACTTGGAATGTGAATTGGAGCGAAATCGCTAATTCATAAGACCATTTTACAATTCTGGCTCAAGTTAGAAGCAGAGCCAATATTGCAAGATGTCGATAGTCCATATCTCGGAAACTATAAGAGGTAATGCAATTTGGCAATCGGCAACGTAATTAGCATGCCGAATATTACTTGGAATGTGAATTGGAGCGAAATCACTAATTCATAAGACCATTTTACATTTCTGGCTCAAGTTAGAAGCAGAGCCAATATTCCAAGATGTCGATAGTCCATATCTCGGAAACTATAAGAGATAATGCAATTTGGCAATCGGCAACGTAATTAGCATGCCGAATATTATTTGGAATGTGAATTGGAGCGAAATCGCTAATTCATAAGACCATTTTACATTTCTGGCCCAAGTTAGAAGCAGAGCCAAAATTGCAAGATGTCGATAGTCCATATCTCGGAAACTATAAGAGATAATGCAATTTGGCAATCGGCAACGTAATTAGCATGCCGAATATTACTGGGAATGTGAATTGGAGCGAAATCGCTAATTCATAAGACCATTTTACATTTCTGGCCCAAGTTAGAAGCAGAGCCAAAATTGCAAGATGTCGATAGTCCATATCTCGGAAACTATAAGAGATAATGCAATTTGGCAATCGGCAACGTAATTAGCATGCCGAATATTACTTGGAATGTGAATTGGAGCGAAATCGCTAATTCATTAGACCATTTTACATTTCTGGCCCAAGTTAGAAGCAGAGCCAATATTGCAAGATGTCGATAGTCCATATCACGGAAACTATAAGAGATAATGCAATTTGGCAATCGGCAACGTAATTAGCATGCCGAATATTACTTAGAATGTGAATTGGAGCGAAATCGCTAATTCATAAGACCATTTTACAATTCTGGCTCAAGTTAGAAGCAGAGCCAATATTGCAAGATGTCGATAGTCCATATCTCCGAAACTATAAGAGATAATGCAATTTGGCAATCGGCATCGTAATTAGCATGCCGAATATTACTTGGAATGTAAATTGGAGCGAAATCGCTAATTCATAAGACCATTTTACATTTCTGGCCCAAGTTAGAAGCAGAGCCAATATTGCAAGATGTCGATAGTCCATATTTCGGAAACTATAAGAGATAATGCAATTTGGCAATCGGCAACGTAATTAGCATGCCGAATATTACTTGGAATGTGAATTGGAGCGAAATCGCTAATTCATAAGACCATTTTACAATTCTGGCTCAAGTTAGAAGCAGAGCCAATATTCCAAGATGTCGATAGTCCATATCCCGGAAACTATAAGAGATAATGCAATTTGGCAATCGGCAACGTAATTAGCATGCCGAATATTACTTGGAATGTGAATTGGAGCGAAATCGCTAATTCATAAGACCATTTTACATTTCTGGCCCAAGTTAGAAGCAGAGCCAATATTGCAAGAGGTCGATAGTCCATATCTCGGAAACTATAAGAGATAATGCAATTTGGCAATCGGCAACGTAATTAGCATGCCGAATATTACTTGGAATGTGAATTGGAGCGAAATCGCTAATTCATTAGACCATTTTACTTTTCTGGCCCAAGTTAGAAGCAGAGTAATATTGCAAGATGTCGATAGTCCATATCACGGAAACTATAAGAGATAATGCAATTTGGCAATCGGCAACGTTATTAGCATGCCGAATATTACTTAGAATGTGAATTGGAGCGAAATCGCTAATTCATAAGACCATTTTACAATTCTGGCTCAAGTTAGAAGCAGAGCCAATATTGCAAGATGTCGATAGTCCATATCTCGGAAACTATAAGAGATAATGCAATTTGGCAATCGGCAACCTAATTAGCATGCCGAATATTACTTGGAATGTGAATTGGAGCGAAATCGCTAATTCATAAGACCATTTTACATTTCTGGCCCAAGTTAGAAGCAGAGCCAATATTGCAAGATGTCGATAGTCCATATCTCGGAAACTATAAGAGATAATGCAATTTGGCAATCGGCAACGTATTTAGCATGCCGAATATTACTTGGAATGTGAATTGGAGCGAAATCGCTAATTCATAAGACCATTTTACATTTCTGGCCCAAGTTAGAAGCAGAGCCAATATTGCAAGATGTCGATAGTCCATATCTCGGAAACTATAAGAGATAATGCAATTTGGCAATCGGCAACGTAATTAGCATGCCGAATATTACTTGGAATGTGAATTGGAGCGAAATCGCTAATTCATAAGACCATTTTACATTTCTGGCCCAAGTTAGAAGCAGAGCCAATATTGCAAGATGTCGATAGTCCATATCTCGGAAACTATAAGAGATAATGCAATTTGGCAATCGGCAACGTAATTAGCATGCCGAATATTACTTGGAATGTGAATTGGAGCGAAATCGCTAATTCATAAGACCATTTTACAATTCTGGCTCAAGTTAGAAGCAGAGCCAATATTGCAAGGTGTCGATAGTCCATATCTCGGAAAATGTAAGAGATAATGCAATTTGGCAATCGGCAACGTAATTAGCATGCCGAATATTACTTGGAATGTGAATTGGAGCGAAATCGCTAATTCATAAGACCATTTTACATTTCTGGCCCAAGTTAGAAGCAGAGACAATATTGCAAGGTGTCGATAGTCCATATCTCGAAAACTATAAGAGATAATGCAATTTGGCAATCGGCAACGTAATTAGCATGCCGAATATTACTTGGAATGTGAATTGGAGCGAAATCGCTAATTCATAAGACCATTTTACAATTCTGGCTCAAGTTAGAAGCAGAGCCAATATTGCAAGATGTCGATAGTCCATATCTCGGAAACTATAAGAGATAATGCAATTTGGCAATCGGCAACGTAATTAGCATGCCGAATATTACTTGGAATGTGAATTGGAGCGAAATCGCTAATTCATAAGACCATTTTACATTTCTGGCCCAAGTTAGAAGCAGAGCCAATATTGCAAGATGTCGATAGTCCATATCTCGGAAACTATAAGAGATAATGCAATTTGGCAATCGGCAACGTAATTAGCATGCCGAATATTACTTGGAATGTGAATTGGAGCGAAATCGCTAATTCATAAGACCATTTTACATTTCTGGCCCAAGTTAGAAGCAGAGCCAATATTGCAAGATGTCGATAGTCCATATCTCGGAAACTATAAGAGATAATGCAATTTGGCAATCGGCAACGTAATTAGCATGCCGAATATTACTTGGAATGTGAATTACAACGAAATCGCTAATTCATAAGACCATTTTACATTTCTGGCCCAAGTTAGAAGCAGAGCCAATATTGCAAGATGTCGATAGTCCATATCTCGGAAACAATAAGAGATAATGCAATTTGGCAATCGGCAACGTAATTAGCATGCCGAATATTACTTGGAATGTGAATTGGAGCGAAATCACTAATTCATAAGACCATTTTACAATTTTGACCCAAGTTAGAAGCAGAGCCAATATTGCAAGATGTCGATAGTCCATATCTCGGAAACTATAAGAGATAATGCAATTTGGCAATCGGCAACGTAATTAGGATGCCGAATATTACTTGGAATGTGAATTGGAGCGAAATCGCTAATTCATAAGACCATTTTACATTTCTGGCCCGAGTTAGAAGCAGAACCAATATTGCAAGATGTCGATAGTCCATATCTCGGAAACTATAAGAGATAATGCAATTTGGCAATCGGCAACGTAATTAGCATGCCGAATATTTCTTCCATCGATCGATGGAGGAATGTGAATTGGAGCGATATCGCTAATTCATAAGACCATTTTACAATTCTGGCTCAAGTTAGAAGCAGAGCCAATATTGCAAGATGTCGATAGTCCATATCTCGGAAACTATAAGAGATAATGCAATTTGGCAATCGGCAACGTAATTAGCATGCCGAATATTACTTGGATTGTGAATTGGAGCGAAATCGCTAATTCATAAGACCATTTTACATTTCTGGCCCAAGTTAGAAGCAGAGCCAATATTGCAAGATGTCGATAGTCCATATCTCGGAAACTATAAGAGATAATGCAATTTGGCCATCGGCAACGTAATTAGCATGCCGAATATTACTTGGAATGTGAATTGGAGCGAAATCGCTAATTCATAAGACCATTTTACAATTCTGGCTCAAGTTAGAAGCAGAGCCAATATTGCAAGATGTCGATAGTCCATATCTCGGAAACTATAAGAGATAATGCAATTTGCAAATCGGCAACGTAATTAGCATGCCGAATATTACTTGGAATGTGAATTGGAGCGAAATCGCTAATTCATAAGACCATTTTACATTTCTGGCCCAAGTTAGAAGCAGAGCCAATATTGCAAGATGTCGATAGTCCATATCTCGGAAACTATAAGAGATAATGCAATTTGGCAATCGGCAACGTAATTAGCATGCCGAATATTACTTGGAATGTGAATTGGAGCGAAATCGCTAATTCATAAGACCATTTTACAATTCTGGCTCAAGTTAGAAGCAGAGCCAATATTGCAAGGTGTCGATAGTCCATATCTCGGAAACTATAAGAGATAATGCAATCTGGCAATCGGCAACGTAATTAGCATGCCGAATATTACTTGGAATGTGAATTGGAGCGAAATCGCTAATTCATAAGACCATTTTACATTTCTGGCCCAAGTTAGAAGCAGAGCCAATATTGCAAGATGTCGATAGTCCATATCTCTTAAACTATAAGAGATAATGCAATTTGGCAATCGGCAACGTAATTAGCATGCCGAATATTACTTGGAATGTGAATTGGAGCGAAATCGCTAATTCATAAGACCATTTTACAATTCTGGCTCAAGCTAGAAGCAGAGCCAATATTGCAAGGTGTCGATAGTCCATATCTCATAAACTATAAGAGATAATGCAATTTGGCAATCGGCAACGTAATTAGCATGCCGAGTATTACTTGGAATGTGAATTGGAGCGAAATCGCTAATTCATAAGACCATTTTACATTTCTGGCCCAAGTTAGAAGCAGAGCCAATATTGCAAGATGTCGATAGTCCATATCTCGGAAACTATAAGAGATAATGCAACTTGGCAATCGGCAACGTAATTAACATGCCGAATATTACTTGGAATGTGAATTGGAGCGAAATCGCTAATTCATAAGACCATTTTACATTTCTGGCCCAAGTTAGAAGCAGAGCCAATATTGCAAGATGTCGATAGTCCATATCTCGGAAACTATAAGAGATAATGCAATTCGGCAATCGGCAACGTAATTAGCATGCCAAATATTACTTGGAATGTGAATTGGAGCGAAATCGCTAATTCATAAGACCATTTTACAATTCTGGCTCAAGTTAGAAGCAGAGCCAATATTGCAAGATGTCGATAGTCCATATCTCGGAAACTATAAGAGATAATGCAATTTGGCAATCGGCAACGTAATTAGCATGCCTAATATTACTTGGAATGTGAATTGGAGCGAAATCGCTAATTCATAAGACCATTTTACATTTCTGGCCCAAGTTAGAAGCAGAGCCAATATTGCAAGATGTCGATAGTCCATATCTCGGAAACTATAAGAGATAATGCAATTTGGCAATCGGCAACGTAATTAGCATGCCGAATATTACTTGGAATGTGAATTGGAGCGAAATCGCTAATTCATAAGACCATTTTACAATTCTGGCTCAAGTTAGAAGCAGAGCCAATATTGCAAGATGTCGATAGTCCATATCTCGGAAACTATAAGAGATAATGCAATTTGGCAATCGGCAACGTATTTAGCATGTCGAATATTACTTTGAATGTGAATTGGAGCGAAATCGCTAATTCATAAGACCATTTTATAATTCTGGCTCAAGTTAGAAGCAGAGCCAATATTGCAAGATGTCGATAGTCCATATCTCGGAAACTATAAGAGATAATGCAATTTGGCAATCGGCAACGTAATTAGCATGCCGAATATTACTTGGAATGTGAATTGGAGCGAAATCGCTAATTCATAAGACCATTTTACAATTCTGGCTCAAGTTAGAAGCAGAGCCAATATTGCAAGATGTCGATAGTCCATATCTCGGAAACTATAAGAGGTAATGCAATTTGGCAATCGGCAACGTAATTAGCATGCCGAATATTACTTGGAATGTGAATTGGAGCGAAATCGCTAATTCATAAGACCATTTTACATTTCTGGCTCAAGTTAGAAGCAGAGCCAATATTCCAAGATGTCGATAGTCCATATCTCGGAAACTATAAGAGATAATGCAATTTGGCAATCGGCAACGTAATTAGCATGCCGAATATTATTTGGAATGTGAATTGGAGCGAAATCGCTAATTCATAAGACCATTTTACATTTCTGGCCCAAGTTAGAAGCAGAGCCAATATTGCAAGATGTCGATAGTCCATATCTCGGAAACTATAAGAGATAATGCAATTTGGCAATCGGCAACGTAATTAGCATGCCGAATATTACTTGGAATGTGAATTGGAGCGAAATCGCTAATTCATAAGACCATTTCACATTTCTGGCCCAAGTTAGAAGCAGAGCCAATATTGCAAGATGTCGATAGTCCATATCTCGGAAACTATAAGAGATAATGCAATTTGGCAATCGGCAACGTAATTAGCATGCCGAATATTACTTGGAATGTGAATTGGAGCGAAATCGCTAATTCATTAAACCATTTTACATTTCTGGCCCAAGTTAGAAGCAGAGCCAATATTGCAAGATGTCGATAGTCCATATCACGGAAACTATAAGAGATAATGCAATTTGGCAATCGGCAACGTAATTAGCATGCCGAATATTACTTAGAATGTGAATTGGAGCGAAATCGCTAATTCATAAGACCATTTTACAATTCTGGCTCAAGTTAGAAGCAGAGCCAATATTGCAAGATGTCGATAGTCCATATCTCCGAAACTATAAGAGATAATTCAATTTGGCAATCGGCATCGTAATTAGCATGCCGAATATTACTTGGAATGTGAATTGGAGCGAAATCGCTAATTCATAAGACCATTTTACATTTCTGGCCCAAGTTAGAAGCAGAGCCAATATTGCAAGATGTCGATAGTCCATATTTCGGAAACTATAAGAGATAATGCAATTTGGCAATCGGCAACGTAATTAGCATGCCGAATATTACTTGGAATGTGAATTGGAGCGAAATCGCTAATTCATAAGACCATTTTACAATTCTGGCTCAAGTTAGAAGCAGAGCCAATATTCCAAGATGTCGATAGTCCATATCTCGGAAACTATAAGAGATAATGCAATTTGGCAATCGGCAACGTAATTAGCATGCCGAATATTACTTGGAATGTGAATTGGAGCGAAATCGCTAATTCATAAGACCATTTTACATTTCTGGCCCAAGTTAGAAGCAGAGCCAATATTGCAAGATGTCGATAGTCCATATCTCGGAAACTATAAGAGATAATGCAATTTGGCAATCGGCAACGTAATTAGCATGCCGAATATTACTTGGAATGTGAATTGGAGCGAAATCGCTAATTCATAAGACCATTTTACATTTCTGGCCCAAGTTAGAAGCAGAGCCAATATTGCAAGAGGTCGATAGTCCATATCTCGGAAACTATAAGAGATAATGCAATTTGGCAATCGGCAACGTAATTAGCATGCCGAATATTACTTGGAATGTGAATTGGAGCGAAATCGCTAATTCATTAGACCATTTTACATTTCTGGCCCAAGTTAGAAGCAGAGACAATATTGCAAGGTGTCGATAGTCCATATCTCGGAAACTATAAGAGATAATGCAATTTGGCAATCGGCAACCTAATTAGCATGCCGAATATTACTTGGAATGTGAATTGGAGCGAAATCGCTAATTCATAAGACCATTTTACATTTCTGGCCCAAGTTAGAAGCAGAGCCAATATTGCAAGATGTCGATAGTCCATATCTCGGAAACTATAAGAGATAATGCAATTTGGCAATCGGCAACGTAATTAGCATGCCGAATATTACTTGGAATGTGAATTGGAAGCGAAATCGCTAATTCATAAGACCATTTTACATTTCTGGCTCAAGTTAGAAGCAGAGCCAATATTGCAAGGTGTCGATAGTCCATATCTCGGAAAATGTAAGAGATAATGCAATTTGGCAATCGGCAACGTAATTAGCATGCCGAATATTACTTGGAATGTGAATTGGAGCGAAATCGCTAATTCATAAGACCATTTTACATTTCTGGCCCCAAGTTAGAAGCAGAGACAATATTGCAAGGTGTCGATAGTCCATATCTCGGAACTATAAGAGATAATGCAATTTGGCAATCGGCAACGTAATTAGCATGCCGAATATTACTTGGAATGTGAATTGGAGCGAAATCGCTAATTCATAAGACCATTTTACAATTCTGGCTCAAGTTAGAAGCAGAGCCAATATTGCAAGATGTCGATAGTCCATATCTCGGAAACTATAAGAGATAATGCAATTTGGCAATCGGCAACGTAATTAGCATGCCGAATATTACTTGGAATGTGAATTGGAGCGAAATCGCTAATTCATAAGACCATTTTACAATTTCTGGCCCAAGTTAGAAGGCAGAGCCAATATTGCAAGATGTCGAGAGTCCATATCTCGGAAACTATAAGAGATAATGCAATTTGGCAATCGGCAACGTAATTAGCATGCCGAATATTACTTGGAATGTGAATTGGAGCGAAATCGCTAATTCATAAGACCATTTTACATTTCTGGCCCAAGTTAGAAGCAGAGCCAATATTGCAAGATGTCGATAGTCCATATCTCGGAAACTATAAGAGATAATGCAATTTGGCAATCGGCAACGTAATTAGCATGCCGAATATTACTTGGAATGTGAATTACAACGAAATCGCTAATTCATAAGACCATTTTACATTTCTGGCCCAAGTTAGAAGCAGAGCCAATATTGCAAGATGTCGATAGTCCATATCTCGGAAACAATAAGAGATAATGCAATTTGGCAATCGGCAACGTAATTAGCATGCCGAATATTACTTGGAATGTGAATTGGAGCGAAATCACTAATTCATAAGACCATTTTACAATTTTGACCCAAGTTAGAAGCAGAGCCAATATTGCAAGATGTCGATAGTCCATATCTCGGAAACTATAAGAGATAATGCAATTTGGCAATCGGCAACGTAATTAGGATGCCGAATATTACTTGGAATGTGAATTGGAGCGAAATCGCTAATTCATAAGACCATTTTACATTTCTGGCCCGAGTTAGAAGCAGAACCAATATTGCAAGATGTCGATAGTCCCATATCTCGGAAACTATAAGAGATAATGCAGTTTGGCAATCGGCAACGTAATTAGCATGCCGAATATTACTTGGAATGTGAATTGGAGCGATATCGCTAATTCATAAGACCATTTTACAATTCTGGCTCAAGTTAGAAGCAGAGCCAATATTGCAAGATGTCGATAGTCCATATCTCGGAAACTATAAGAGATAATGCAATTTGGCAATCGGCAACGTAATTAGCATGCCGAATATTACTTGGAATGTGAATTGGAGCGAAATCGCTAATTCATAAGACCATTTTACATTTCTGGCCCAAGTTAGAAGCAGAGCCAATATTGCAAGATGTCGATAGTCCATATCTCGGAAACTATAAGAGATAATGCAATTTGGCAATCGGCAACGTAATTAGCATGCGAATATTACTTGGAATGTGAATTGGAGCGAAATCGCTTAATTCATAAGACCATTTTACAATTCTGGCTCAAGTTAGAAGCAGAGCCAATATTGCAAGATGTCGATAGTCCATATCTCGGAAACTATAAGAGATAATGCAATTTGCAAATCGGCAACGTAATTAGCATGCCGAATATTACTTGGAATGTGAATTGGAGCGAAATCGCTAATTCATAAGACCATTTTACATTTCTGGCCCAAGTTAGAAGCAGAGCCAATATTGCAAGATGTCGATAGTCCATATCTCGGGAAACTATAAGAGATAATGCAATTTGGCAATCGGCAACGTAATTAGCATGCCGAATATTACTTGGAATGTGAATTGGAGCGAAATCGCTAATTCATAAGACCATTTTACAATTCTGGCTCAAGTTAGAAGCAGAGCAATATTGCAAGGTGTCGATAGTCCATATCTCGGAAACTATAAGAGATAATGCAATTTGGCAATCGGCAACGTAATTAGCATGCCGAATATTACTTGGAATGTGAATTGGAGCGAAATCGCTAATTCATAAGACCATTTTACATTTCTGGCCCAAGTTAGAAGCAGAGCCAATATTGCAAGATGTCGATAGTCCATATCTCTTAAACTATAAGAGATAATGCAATTTGGCAATCGGCAACGTAATTAGCATGCCGAATATTACTTGGAATGTGAATTGGAGCGAAATCGCTAATTCATAAGACCATTTTACAATTCTGGCTCAAGCTAGAAGCAGAGCCAATATTGCAAGGTGTCGATAGTCCATATCTCGGAAACTCTAAGAGATAATGCAATTTGGCAATCGGCAACGTAATTAGCATGCCGAGTATTACTTGGAATGTGAATTGGAGCGAAATCGCTAATTCATAAGACCATTTTACATTTCTGGCCCAAGTTAGAAGCAGAGCCAATATTGCAAGATGTCGATAGTCCATATCTCGGAAACTATAAGAGATAATGCAACTTGGCAATCGGCAACGTAATTAGCATGCCGAATATTACTTGGAATGTGAATTGGAGCGAAATCGCTAATTCATAAGACCATTTTACATTTCTGGCCCAAGTTAGAAGCAGAGCCAATATTGCAAGATGTCGATAGTCCATATCTCGGAAACTATAAGAAGATAATGCAATTCGGCAATCGGCAACGTAATTAGCATGCCAAATATTACTTGGAATGTGAATTGGAGCGAAATCGCTAATTCATAAGACCATTTTACAATCTGGCTCAAGTTAGAAGCAGAGCCAATATTGCAAGATGTCGATAGTCCATATCTCGGAAACTATAAGAGATAATGCAATTTGGCAATCGGCAACGTAATTAGCATGCCGAATATTACTTGGAATGTGAATTGGAGCGAAATCGCTAATTCATAAGACCATTTTACATTTCTGGCCCAAGTTAGAAGCAGAGCCAATATTGCAAGATGTCGATAGTCCATATCTCGGAAACTATAAGAGATAATGCAATTTGGCAATCGGCAACGTAATTAGCATGCCGAATATTACTTGGAATGTGAATTGGAGCGAAATCGCGAATTCATAAGACCATTTTACAATTCTGGCTCAAGTTAGAAGCAGAGCCAATATTGCAAGATGTCGATAGTCCATATCTCGGAAACTATAAGAGATAATGCAATTTGGCAATCGGCAACGTAATTAGCATGCCTAATATTACTTGGAATGTGAATTGGAGCGAAATCGCTAATTCATAAGACCATTTTACATTTCTGGCCCAAGTTAGAAGCAGAGCCAATATTGCAAGATGTCGATAGTCCATATCTCGGAAACTATAAGAGATAATGCAATTTGGCAATCGGCAACGTAATTAGCATGCCGAATATTACTTGGAATGTGAATTAGAGCGAAATCGCTAATTCATAAGACCATTTTACAATTCTGGCTCAAGTTAGAAGCATAGCCAATATTGCAAGATGTCGATAGTCCATATCTCGGAAACTATAAGAGATAATGCAATTTGGCAATCGGCAACGTATTTAGCATGTCGAATATTACTTTGAATGTGAATTGGAGCGAAATCGCTAATTCATAAGACCATTTTATAATTCTGGCTCAAGTTAGAAGCAGAGCCAATATTGCAAGATGTCGATAGTCCATATCTCGGAAACTATAAGAGATAATGCAATTTGGCAATCGGCAACGTAATTAGCATGCCGAATATTACTTGGAATGTGAATTGGAGCGAAATCGCTAATTCATAAGACCATTTTACAATTCTGGCTCAAGTTAGAAGCAGAGCCAATATTGCAAGATGTCGATAGTCCATCTCTCGGAAACTATAAGAGGTAATGCAATTTGGCAATCGGCAACGTAATTAGCATGCCGAATATTACTTGGAATGTGAATTGGAGCGAAATCGCTAATTCATAAGACCATTTTACATTTCTGGCCCAAGTTAGAAGCAGAGCCAATATTGCAAGATGTCGATAGTCCATATCTCGGAAACTATAAGAGATAATGCAATTTGGCAATCGGCAAAGTAATTAGCATGCCGAATATTACTTGGAATGTGAATTGGAGCGAAATCGCTAATTCATAAGACCATTTTACATTTCTGGCCCAAGTTAGAAGCAGAGCCAATATTGCAAGAGGTCGATAGTCCATATCTCGGAAACTATAAGAGATAATGCAATTTGGCAATCGGCAACGTAATTAGCATGCCGAATATTACTTGGAATGTGAATTGGAGCGAAATCGCTAATTTATTAGACCATTTTACATTTCTGGCCCAAGTTAGAAGCAGAGTAATATTGCAAGATGTCGATAGTCCATATCACCGAAACTATAAGAGATAATGCAATTTGGCAATCGGCAACGTAATTAGCATGCCGAATATTACTTGGAATGTGAATTGGAGCGAAATCGCTAATTCATAAGACCATTTTACAATTCTGGCTCAAGTTAGAAGCAGAGCCAATATTGCAAGATGTCGATAGTCCATATCTCGGAAACTATAAGAGATAATGCAATTTGGCAATCGGCAACGTAATTAGCATGCCGAATATTACTTGGAATGTGAATTGGAGCGAAATCGCTAATTCATAAGACCATTTTACATTTCTGGCCCAAGTTAGAAGCAGAGCCAATATTGCAAGATGTCGATAGTCCATATCTCGGAAACTATAAGAGATAATGCAATTTGGCAATCGGCAACGTAATTAGCATGCCGAATATTACTTGGAATGTGAATTGGAGCGAAATCGCTAATTCATAAGACCATTTTACATTTCTGGCCCAAGTTAGAAGCAGAGCCAATATTGCAAGATGTCGATAGTCCATATCTCGGAAACTATAAGAGATAATGCAATTTGGCAATCGGCAACGTAATTAGCATGCCGAATATTACTTGGAATGTGAATTGGAGCGAAATCGCTAATTCATAAGACCATTTTACATTTCTGGCCCAAGTTAGAAGCAGAGCCAATATTGCAAGATGTCGATAGTCCATATCTCGGAAACTATAAGAGATAATGCAATTTGGCAATCGGCAACGTAATTAGCATGCCGAATATTACTTGGAATGTGAATTGGAGCGAAATCGCTAATTCATTAGACCATTTTACATTTCTGGCCCAAGTTAGAAGCAGAGTAATATTGCAAGATGTCGATAGTCCATATCACGGAAGCTATAAGAGATAATGCAATTGGGCAATCGGCAACGTAATTAGCATGCCGAATATTACTTGGAATGTGAATTGGAGCGAAATCGCTAATTCATAAGACCATTTTACAATTCTGGCTCAAGTTAGAAGCAGAGCCAATATTGCAAGATGTCGATAGTCCATATCTCGGAAACTATAAGAGATAATGCAATTTGGCAATCGGCAACGTAATTAGCATGCCGAATATTACTTGGAATGTGAATTGGAGCGAAATCGCTAATTCATAAGACCATTTTACATTTCTGGCCCAAGTTAGAAGCAGAGCCAATATTGCAAGATGTCGATAGTCCATATCTCGGAAACTATAAGAGATAATGCAATTTGGCAATCGGCAACGTAATTAGCATGCCGAATATTACTTGGAATGTGAATTGGAGCGAAATCGCTAATTCATAAGACCATTTTACATTTCTGGCCCAAGTTAGAAGCAGAGCCAATATTGCAAGATGTCGATAGTCCATATCTCGGAAACTATAAGAGATAATGCAATTTGGCAATCGGCAACGTAATTAGCATGCCGAATATTACTTGGAATGTGAATTGGAGCGAAATCGCTAATTCATAAGACCATTTTACATTTCTGGCCCAAGTTAGAAGCAGAGCCAATATTGCAAGATGTCGATAGACCCATATCTCGGAAACTATAAGAGATAATGCAATTTGGCAATCGGCAACGTAATTAGCATGCCGAATATTACTTGGAATGTGAATTGGAGCGAAATCGCTAATTCATAAGACCATTTTACAATTCTGGCTCAAGTTAAGAAGCAGAGCCAATATTGCAAGGTGTCGATAGTCCATATCTCGGAAAATGTAAGAGATAATGCAATTTGGCAATCGGCAACGTAATTAGCATGCCGAATATACTTGGAATGTGAATTGGAGCGAAATCGCTAATTCATAAGACCATTTTACATTTCTGGCCCAAGTTAGAAAGCAGAGCCAATATTGCAAGATGTCGATAGTCCATATCTCGGAAACTATAAGAGATAATGCAATTTGGCAATCGGCAACGTAATTAGCATGCCGAATATTACTTGGAATGTGAATTGGAGCGAAATCGCTAATTCATAAGACCATTTTACATTTCTGGCCCAAGTTAGAAGCAGAGCCATATTGCAAGATGTCGATAGTCCCATATCTCGGAAACTATAAGAGATAATGCAATTTGGCAATCGGGCAACGTAATTAGCATGCCGATTATTACTTGGAATGTGAATTACAACGAAATCGCTAATTCATAAGACCATTTTTCATTTCTGGCCCAAGTTAGAAGCAGAGCCAATATTGCAAGATGTCGA
>NW_027473035.1:0-98193 GCF_030347505.1 Rhynchophorus ferrugineus
CAATTTGGGCCAAGTTAGAAGCAGAGCCTAAGGTGTAAATTACCGATAGTCCATATCTCGGAAACTATAAGAGATAATGCAATTTTTCAAACGGCAATGTAATTAGCATGCCGAATATTACTTGGAATGTGAATTTGGAACGAAATCGAAAATAGATAAGACGATTTTACAATTTGGGCCCAAGTTAGAAGTAGAGCCTAAGGTGTAAATTGTCGATAGTCCATATCTCGGAAACTATAAGAGCATAATGCAATTTGGCAACCGGCAATAGTAATTAGCATGCCGAATATTACTTGGAATGTGAATTGGAACCGAAATCGCCAATAGAGAAGACCATTTTACAATTTGAGGCCCCAAGTTAGAAGCAGAGCCTAAGGTGTAAATTATCGATAGTCCATATCTCGGAAACTATAAGAGATAATGCAATTTGGCAACCGGCAATGTAATTAGCCATGCCGAATATTACTCTGAATGTGAATTGGAACGAAATCGCCAATAGATAAGACCATTTTACAATTTGGGGCCCAAGTTAGAAGCAGAGCCTAAGGTGTAAAATTATCGATAGTCCATATCTCGGAAACTATAAGAGATAATGCAATTGGCAACCGGCAATGTAATTAGCATGCCGAATATTACTTGGAATGTGAATTGGAACGAAAACGCAATAGATAAGACCATTTTACAATTTGGCGCCCAAGTTAGAAGCAGAGCCTAAGGTGTAAATTATCGATAGTCCATATCTCGGAAACTATAAGAGATAATGCAATTTGGCAACCGTCAATGTAATTAGCATGCCGAATATTACTTGGAATGTGAATTGGAACGAAATCGCCAATAGAGAAGACCATTTTACAACTTTGGGCCCTAGTTAGAAGCAGAGCCTAAGGTGTAAATTATGGATAGTCCATATCTCGGAAACTATAAGAGATAATGCAATTTGGCCAACCGGCAATGTAATTAGCATGCCGAATATTACTTGGAATGTGAATTGGAACGAAATCGCCAATAGATAAGTCCATTTTACAACTTTGCGGCCCAAGTTAGAAGCGAGAGCCTAAGGTGTAAATTATTGATAGTCCATATCTCGGAGAATACTATAAGAGATAATGCCAATTTCGCAACCGGCAATGTAATTAGCATGCCCGAATATCACTTGGAATGTGAATTGGGACGAAATCGCCCAATAGATAAGACCATTTTACAATTTGGGCCCAAGTTAGAAGCAGAGCCTAAGGTGTAAATTAATCGATAGTCCATATCTCGGAAACTATAAGAGATAATGCAATTTGGCAACCGGCAATGTAATTAGCATGCCGAATATTACTTGGAATGTGAATTGGAACGAATCGCCAATAGATTAAGACCATTTTACAATATGGGCCCAAGTTAGAAGCAGAGCCTAAGGTGTAAATTATCGATAGTCCATATCTCGGAAACTATAAGAGATAATTCAATTTGGCAACCGGCAATGTAATTAGCATGCCGGATATTACTTGGAATGTGAATTGGAACGAAATCGCCAATATATAAAGGCCATTTTACAATTTGGGCCCAAGTTAGAAGCAGAGCCTAAGGTGTAAATTATCGATAGTCCCATATCTCGGAAACTATAAGAGATAATGCAATTTGGCAAACCGGCAATGTAATTAGCATGCCGAATATTACTTGGAATGTGAATTGGAACGAAATCGCCAACTAGATAAGACGACGTTTTACAATTTGGGCCCAAGTTAGAAGCAGAGCCTAAGATGTAAATTATCGATAGTCCATATCTCGGAAACTATAAGAGATAATGCAATTTGGCAACCGGCAATGTAATTAGCATGCCGAATATTACTTGGAATGTGAATTGGAACGAAATCGCCAATAGATAAGACCATTTTACAATTTGGGCCCAAGTTAGAAGCAGAGCCTAGGTG
This sequence comes from Rhynchophorus ferrugineus, assembly GCF_030347505.1. Classification (NCBI taxonomy): domain Eukaryota; kingdom Metazoa; phylum Arthropoda; class Insecta; order Coleoptera; family Curculionidae; genus Rhynchophorus; species Rhynchophorus ferrugineus. The sequence continues at coordinate 1,920 of NW_027473035.1, forward strand.
TAAATTATCGATAGTCCCATATCTCGGAAACTATAAGAGATAATGCAATTTGGCAACCGGCAATGTAATTAGCATGCCGAATATTAACCTTGGAATGTGAATTGGAAACGAAATCGCCAATAGGTAAGACCATTTTACAATTTGCGGCCCAAGTTAGAAGCAGAGCCTAAGGTGTAAATTATCGATAGTCCCATAGTCTCGGAAACTATAAGAGATAATGCAATTTGGCGAACCGGCAATGTTAATTAGCATGCCGAATATTACTTGGAATGTGAATTGGAACGAAATCGCCAATAGATAAGACCAATTTTACAATATGGGCCCAAGTTAGAAGCAGAGCACTAAGGTGTAAATTATCGATAGTCCATATCTCGGAAACTCATAGAGATAATCTCAATTTGGCAACCGGCAATGTAATTAGCATGCCGGATATTTCTTGGAATGTGAATTGGAACGAAATCGCCAATAGATAAGACCATTTTACAATTTGGGCCCAAGTTAGAAGCAGAGCCTAAGGTGTAAATTATCGATAGTCCATATCTCGGAAACTATAAGAGATAATGCAATTTGGCAACCGGCAATGTAATTAGCATGCCGAATATTACTTGGAATGTGAATTGGAACGAAATCGCCAATAGATAAGACGATTTTACAATTTTGGGCCCCAAGTTAGAAGCAGAGCCTAAGATGTAAATCTATCGATAGTCCATATCTCGGAAACCTATAAGAGATAATGCAATTTGGCAACCGGCAATTGTAATTAGCATGCCGAATATTACTTGGAATGTGAATTGGAACGAAATCGCCAATAGATAAGACCCATTTTACAATTTGGGCCCAAGTTAGAAGCAGAGCCTAAGGTGTAAATTATTGATAGTCCATATCTCGGAAACTATAAGAGATAATGCAATTTCGCACACCCGGCAATGTAATTAGCATGCCGAATATCACTTGGAATGTGAATTTGGGACGAAATCGCCAATAGATAAGACCATTTACAATTTGGGCCCAAGTTAGAAGCAGAGCCTAAGGTGTAAATTATCGATAGTCCATATCTCAGAAACTATAAGAGATAATTCAATTTGGCAACCGGCAATGTAATTAGCATGCCGGATATTACTTGGAATGTGAATTGGAACGAAATCGCCAATATATAAGACCATTTTACAATTTGGGCCCAAGTTAGAAGCAGAGCCTAAGGTGTAAATTATCGATAGTCCATATCTCGGAAACTATAAGAGATAATGCAATTTGGCAACCGGCAATGTAATTAGCATGCCGAATATTACTTGGAATGTGAATTGGAACGAAATCGCCAATAGATAAGACGATTTTACAATTTGGGCCCAAGTTAGAAGCAGAGCCTAAGGTGTAAATTATCGATAGTCCATATCTCGGAAACTATAAGAGATAATGCAATTTGGCAACCGGCAATGTAATTAGCATGCCGAATATTACTTGGAATGTGAATTGGAACGAAATCGCCAATAGATAAGACCATTTTACAATTTGGGCCCAAGTTAGAAGCAGAGCCTAAGGTGTAAATTATTGATAGTCCATATCTCGGAAACTATAAGAGATAATGCAATTTCGCAACCGGCAATGTAATTAGCATGCCGAATATCACTTGGAATGTGAATTGGGACGAAATCGCCAATAGATAAGACCATTTTACAATTTGGGCCCAAGTTAGAAGCAGAGCCTAAGGTGTAAATTATCGATAGTCCATATCTCGGAAACTATAAGAGATAATGCAATTTGGCAACCGGCAATGTAATTAGCATGCCGAATATTACTTGGAATGTGAATTGGAACGAAATCGCCAATAGATAAGACCATTTTACAATTTGGGCCCAAGTTAGAAGCAGAGCCTAAGGTGTAAATTATCGATAGTCCATATCTCGGAAACTATAAGAGATAATGCAATTTGGCAACCGGCAATGTAATTAGCATGCCGAATATTACTTGGAATGTGAATTGGAACGAAATCGCCAATAGGTAAGACCATTTTACAATTTGGGCCCAAGTTAGAAGCAGAGCCTAAGGTGTAAATAATCGATAGTCCATATCTCGGAAACTATAAGAGATAATGCAATTTGGCAACCGGCAATGTAATTAGCATGCCGAATATTAATTGGAATGTGAATTGGAACGTAATCGCCAATAGGTAAGACCATTTTACAATTTGGGCCCAAGTTAGAAGCAGAGCCTAAGGTGTAAATTATCGATAGTCCATATCTCGGAAACTATAAGAGATAATGCAATTTGGCAACCGGCAATGTAATTAGCATGCCGAATATTACTTGGAATGTGAATTGGAACGAAATCGCCAATAGATAAGACCATTTTACAATTTGGGCCCAAGTTAGAAGCAGAGCCTAAGGTGTAAATTATCGATAGTCCATATCTCGGAAACTATAAGAGATAATTCAATTTGGCAACCGGCAATGTAATTAGCATGCCGAATATTACTTGGAATGTGAATTGGAACGAAATCGCCAATAGATAAGTCCATTTTACAATTTGGGCCCAAGTTAGAAGCAGAGCCTAAGGTGTAAATTATTGATAGTCCATATCTCGGAAACTATAAGAGATAATGCAATTTGGCAACCGGCAATGTAATTAACATGCCGAATATTACTTGGAATGTGAATTGGAACGAAATCGCCAATAGAGAAGACCATTTTACAATTTGGGCCCAAGTTAGAAGCAGAGCCTAAGGTGTAAATTATCGATAGTCCATATCTCGGAAACTATAAGAGATAATGCAATTTGGCAACCGGCAATGTAATTAGCATGCCGAATATTACTTGGAATGTGAATTGGAACGAAATCGCCAATAGATAAGACCATTTTACAATTTGGGCCCAAGTTAGAAGCAGAGCCTAAGGTGTAAATTATCGATAGTCCATATCTCGGAAACTATAAGAGGTAATGCAATTTGGCAACCGGCAATGTAATTAGCATGATGAATATTACTTGGAATGTGAATTGGAACGAAATCGCCAATAGAGAAGACCAATATACAATTTGGGCCCAAGTTAGAAGCAGAGCCTAAGGTGTAAATTATCGATAGTCCATATCTCGCAAACTATAAGAGATAATGCAATTTGGCAACCGGCAATGAAATTAGCATGCCGAATATTACTTGGAATGTGAATTGGAACGAAATCGCCAATAGATGAGACCATTTTACAATTTGGGCCCAAGTTAGAAGCAGAGCCTAAGGTGTAAATTATCGATAGTCCATATCTCGGAAACTATAAGAGATAATGCAATTTCGCAACCGGCAATGTAATTAGCATGCCAAATATTACTTGGAGTGTGAATTGGAACGAAATCGCCAATAGATAAGACCATTTTACAATTTGGGCCCAAGTTAGAAGCAGAGCCTAAGGTGTAAATTATCGATAGTCCATATCTCGGAAACTATAAGAGATAATGCAATTTGGCAACCGGAAATGTAATTAGCATGCCGAATATTACTTGGAATGTAAATCGGAACGAAATCGCCAATAGATAAGACCATTTTACAATTTGGGCCCAAGTTAGAAGCAGAGCCTAAGGTGTAAATTATCGATAGTCCATATCTCGGAAACTATAAGAGATAATGCAATTTGGCAACCGGCAATGTAATTAGCATGCCGAATATTACTTGGAATGTGAATTGGAACGAAATCGCCAATAGATAAGACCATTTTACAATTTGGGCCCAAGTTAGAAGCAGAGCCTAAGGTGTAAATTATCGATAGTCCATATCTCGGAAACTATAAGAGATAATGCAATTTGGCAACCGGAAATGTAATTAGCATGCCGAATATTACTTGGAATGTAAATCGGAACGAAATCGCCAATAGATAAGACCATTTTACAATTTGGGCCCAAGTTAGAAGCAGAGCCTAAGGTGTAAATTATCGATAGTCCATATCTCGGAAACTATAAGAGATAATGCAAATTGGCAACCGGCAATGTAATTAGCATGCCGAATATTACTTGGAATGTGAATTGGAACGAAATCGCCAATAGATAAGACCATTTTACAATTTGGGCCCAAGTTAGAAGCAAAGCCTAAGGTGTAAATTATCGATAGTCCATATCTCGGAAACTATAAGAGATAATGCAATTTGGCAACAGGCAATGTAATTAGCATGCCGAATATTACTTATAATGTGAATTGGAACGAAATCGCCAATAGATAAGACCATTTTACAATTTGGGCCCAAGTTAGAAGCAGAGCCTAAGGTGTAAATTATCGATAGTCCATATCTCGGAAACTATAAGAGATAATGCAATTTGGCAACCGGCAATGTAATTAGCATGCCGAATATTACTTGGAATGTGAATTGGAACGAAATCGCCAATAGATAAGACCATTTTACAATTTGGGCCCAAGTTAGAAGCAGAGCCTAAGATGTAAATTATCGATAGTCCATATCTCGGAAACTATAAGAGATAATGCAATTTGGCAACCGGCAATGTAATTAGCATGCCGAATATTACTTGGAATGTGAATTGGAACGAAATCGCCAATAGATAAGACCATTTTACAATATGGGCCCAAGTTAGAAGCAGAGCCTAAGGTGTAAATTATCGATAGTCCATATCTCGGAAACTATAAGAGATAATTCAATTTGGCAACCGGCAATGTAATTAGCATGCCGGATATTACTTGGAATGTGAATTGGAACGAAATCGCCAATAGATAAGACCATTTTACAATTTGGGCCCAAGTTAGAAGCAGAGCCTAAGGTGTAAATTATCGATAGTCCATATCTCGGAAACTATAAGAGATAATGCAATTTGGCAACCGGCAATGTAATTAGCATGCCGAATATTACTTGGAATGTGAATTGGAACGAAATCGCCAATAGATAAGACGATTTTACAATTTGGGCCCAAGTTAGAAGCAGAGCCTAAGATGTAAATTATCGATAGTCCATATCTCGGAAACTATAAGAGATAATGCAATTTGGCAACCGGCAATGTAATTAGCATGCCGAATATTACTTGGAATCGAAATCGCCAATAGATAAGACCATTTTACAATTTGGGCCCAAGTTAGAAGCAGAGCCTAAGGTGTAAATTATCGATAGTCCATATCTCGGAAACTATAAGAGATAATGCAATTTGGCAACCGGCAATGTAATTAGCATGCCGAATATTACTTGGAATGTGAATTGGAACGAAATCGCCAATAGATAAGACCATTTTACAATTTGGGCCCAAGTTAGAAGCAGAGCCTAAGGTGTAAATTATCGATAGTCCATATCTCGGAAACTATAAGAGATAATGCAATTTGGCAACCGGCAATGTAATTAGCATGCCGAATATTACTTGGAATGTGAATTGGAACGAAAACGCCAATAGATAAGACCATTTTACAATTTGGGCCCAAGTTAGAAGCAGAGCCTAAGGTGTAAATTATCGATAGTCCATATCTCGGAAACTATAAGAGATAATGCAATTTGGCAACCGGCAATGTAATTAGCATGCCGAATATTACTTGGAATGTGAATTGGAACGAAATCGCCAATAGAGAAGACCATTTTACAATTTGGGCCCTAGTTAGAAGCAGAGCCTAAGGTGTAAATTATGGATAGTCCATATCTCGGAAACTATAAGAGATAATGCAATTTGGCAACCGGCAATGTAATTAGCATGCCGAATATTACTTGGAATGTGAATTGGAACGAAATCGCCAATAGATAAGTCCATTTTACAATTTGGGCCCAAGTTAGAAGCAGAGCCTAAGGTGTAAATTATTGATAGTCCATATCTCGGAAACTATAAGAGATAATGCAATTTCGCAACCGGCAATGTAATTAGCATGCCGAATATCACTTGGAATGTGAATTGGGACGAAATCGCCAATAGATAAGACCATTTTACAATTTGGGCCCAAGTTAGAAGCAGAGCCTAAGGTGTAAATTATCGATAGTCCATATCTCGGAAACTATAAGAGATAATGCAATTTGGCAACCGGCAATGTAATTAGCATGCCGAATATTACTTGGAATGTGAATTGGAACGAAATCGCCAATAGATAAGACCATTTTACAATATGGGCCCAAGTTAGAAGCAGAGCCTAAGGTGTAAATTATCGATAGTCCATATCTCGGAAACTATAAGAGATAATGCAATTTGGCAACCGGCAATGTAATTAGCATGCCGAATATTACTTGGAATGTGAATTGGAACGAAATCGCCAATAGATAAGACGATTTTACAATTTGGGCCCAAGTTAGAAGCAGAGCCTAAGATGTAAATTATCGATAGTCCATATCTCGGAAACTATAAGAGATAATGCAATTTGGCAACCGGCAATGTAATTAGCATGCCGAATATTACTTGGAATGTGAATTGGAACGAAATCGCCAATAGATAAGACCATTTTACAATTTGGGCCCAAGTTAGAAGCAGAGCCTAAGGTGTAAATTATCGATAGTCCATATCTCGGAAACTATAAGAGATAATGCAATTTGGCAACCGGCAATGTAATTAGCATGCCGAATATTACTTGGAATGTGAATTGGAACGAAATCGCCAATAGGTAAGACCATTTTACAATTTGGGCCCAAGTTAGAAGCAGAGCCTAAGGTGTAAATTATCGATAGTCCATATCTCGGAAACTATAAGAGATAATGCAATTTGGCAACCGGCAATGTAATTAGCATGCCGAATATTACTTGGAATGTGAATTGGAACGAAATCGCCAATAGATAAGACCATTTTACAATATGGGCCCAAGTTAGAAGCAGAGCCTAAGGTGTAAATTATCGATAGTCCATATCTCGGAAACTATAAGAGATAATTCAATTTGGCAACCGGCAATGTAATTAGCATGCCGGATATTACTTGGAATGTGAATTGGAACGAAATCGCCAATATATAAGACCATTTTACAATTTGGGCCCAAGTTAGAAGCAGAGCCTAAGGTGTAAATTATCGATAGTCCATATCTCGGAAACTATAAGAGATAATGCAATTTGGCAACCGGCAATGTAATTAGCATGCCGAATATTACTTGGAATGTGAATTGGAACGAAATCGCCAATAGATAAGACGATTTTACAATTTGGGCCCAAGTTAGAAGCAGAGCCTAAGATGTAAATTATCGATAGTCCATATCTCGGAAACTATAAGAGATAATGCAATTTGGCAACCGGCAATGTAATTAGCATGCCGAATATTACTTGGAATGTGAATTGGAACGAAATCGCCAATAGATAAGACCATTTTACAATTTGGGCCCAAGTTAGAAGCAGAGCCTAAGGTGTAAATTATTGATAGTCCATATCTCGGAAACTATAAGAGATAATGCAATTTCGCAACCGGCAATGTAATTAGCATGCCGAATATCACTTGGAATGTGAATTGGGACGAAATCGCCAATAGATAAGACCATTTTACAATTTGGGCCCAAGTTAGAAGCAGAGCCTAAGGTGTAAATTATCGATAGTCCATATCTCAGAAACTATAAGAGATAATTCAATTTGGCAACCGGCAATGTAATTAGCATGCCGGATATTACTTGGAATGTGAATTGGAACGAAATCGCCAATATATAAGACCATTTTACAATTTGGGCCCAAGTTAGAAGCAGAGCCTAAGGTGTAAATTATCGATAGTCCATATCTCGGAAACTATAAGAGATAATGCAATTTGGCAACCGGCAATGTAATTAGCATGCCGAATATTACTTGGAATGTGAATTGGAACGAAATCGCCAATAGATAAGACGATTTTACAATTTGGGCCCAAGTTAGAAGCAGAGCCTAAGGTGTAAATTATCGATAGTCCATATCTCGGAAACTATAAGAGATAATGCAATTTGGCAACCGGCAATGTAATTAGCATGCCGAATATTACTTGGAATGTGAATTGGAACGAAATCGCCAATAGATAAGACCATTTTACAATTTGGGCCCAAGTTAGAAGCAGAGCCTAAGGTGTAAATTATTGATAGTCCATATCTCGGAAACTATAAGAGATAATGCAATTTCGCAACCGGCAATGTAATTAGCATGCCGAATATCACTTGGAATGTGAATTGGGACGAAATCGCCAATAGATAAGACCATTTTACAATTTGGGCCCAAGTTAGAAGCAGAGCCTAAGGTGTAAATTATCGATAGTCCATATCTCGGAAACTATAAGAGATAATGCAATTTGGCAACCGGCAATGTAATTAGCATGCCGAATATTACTTGGAATGTGAATTGGAACGAAATCGCCAATAGATAAGACCATTTTACAATTTGGGCCCAAGTTAGAAGCAGAGCCTAAGGTGTAAATTATCGATAGTCCATATCTCGGAAACTATAAGAGATAATGCAATTTGGCAACCGGCAATGTAATTAGCATGCCGAATATTACTTGGAATGTGAATTGGAACGAAATCGCCAATAGGTAAGACCATTTTACAATTTGGGCCCAAGTTAGAAGCAGAGCCTAAGGTGTAAATAATCGATAGTCCATATCTCGGAAACTATAAGAGATAATGCAATTTGGCAACCGGCAATGTAATTAGCATGCCGAATATTAATTGGAATGTGAATTGGAACGTAATCGCCAATAGGTAAGACCATTTTACAATTTGGGCCCAAGTTAGAAGCAGAGCCTAAGGTGTAAATTATCGATAGTCCATATCTCGGAAACTATAAGAGATAATGCAATTTGGCAACCGGCAATGTAATTAGCATGCCGAATATTACTTGGAATGTGAATTGGAACGAAATCGCCAATAGATAAGTCCATTTTACAATTTGGGCCCAAGTTAGAAGCAGAGCCTAAGGTGTAAATTATTGATAGTCCATATCTCGGAAACTATAAGAGATAATGCAATTTGGCAACCGGCAATGTAATTAACATGCCGAATATTACTTGGAATGTGAATTGGAACGAAATCGCCAATAGAGAAGACCATTTTACAATTTGGGCCCAAGTTAGAAGCAGAGCCTAAGGTGTAAATTATCGATAGTCCATATCTCGGAAACTATAAGAGATAATGCAATTTGGCAACCGGCAATGTAATTAGCATGCCGAATATTACTTGGAATGTGAATTGGAACGAAATCGCCAATAGATAAGACCATTTTACAATTTGGGCCCAAGTTAGAAGCAGAGCCTAAGGTGTAAATTATCGATAGTCCATATCTCGGAAACTATAAGAGGTAATGCAATTTGGCAACCGGCAATGTAATTAGCATGATGAATATTACTTGGAATGTGAATTGGAACGAAATCGCCAATAGAGAAGACCATTATACAATTTGGGCCCAAGTTAGAAGCAGAGCCTAAGGTGTAAATTATCGATAGTCCATATCTCGCAAACTATAAGAGATAATGCAATTTGGCAACCGGCAATGAAATTAGCATGCCGAATATTACTTGGAATGTGAATTGGAACGAAATCGCCAATAGATAAGACCATTTTACAATTTGGGCCCAAGTTAGAAGCAGAGCCTAAGGTGTAAATTATCGATAGTCCATATCTCGGAAACTATAAGAGATAATGCAATTTGGCAACCGGCAATGTAATTAGCATGCCGAATATTACTTGGAATGTGCATTGGAACGAAATCGCCAATAGATAAGACCATTTTACAATTTGGGCCCAAGTTAGAAGCAGAGCCTAAGGTGTAAATTATCGATAGTCCATATCTCGGAAACTATAAGAGATAATGCAATTTGGCAACCGGCAATGTAATTAGCATGCCGAATATTACTTGGAATGTGAATTGGAACGAAATCGCCAATAGATAAGACCATTTTACAATTTGGGCCCAGGTTAGAAGCAGAGCCTAAGGTGTAAATTATTGATAGTCCATATCTCGGAAACTATAAGAGATAATGCAATTTCGCAACCGGCAATGTAATTAGCATGCCAAATATTACTTGGAGTGTGAATTGGAACGAAATCGCCAATAGATAAGACCATTTTACAATTTGGGCCCAAGTTAGAAGCAGAGCCTAAGGTGTAAATTATCGATAGTCCATATCTCGGAAACTATAAGAGATAATGCAATTTGGCAACCGGAAATGTAATTAGCATGCCGAATATTACTTGGAATGTAAATCGGAACGAAATCGCCAATAGATAAGACCATTTTACAATTTGGGCCCAAGTTAGAAGCAGAGCCTAAGGTGTAAATTATCGATAGTCCATATCTCGGAAACTATAAGAGATAATGCAAATTGGCAACCGGCAATGTAATTAGCATGCCGAATATTACTTGGAATGTGAATTGGAACGAAATCGCCAATAGATAAGACCATTTTACAATTTGGGCCCAAGTTAGAAGCAGAGCCTAAGGTGTAAATTATCGATAGTCCATATCTCGGAAACTATAAGAGATAATGCAATTTGGCAACAGGCAATGTAATTAGCATGCCGAATATTACTTATAATGTGAATTGGAACGAAATCGCCAATAGATAAGACCATTTTACAATTTGGGCCCAAGTTAGAAGCAGAGCCTAAGGTGTAAATTATCGATAGTCCATATCTCGGAAACTATAAGAGATAATGCAATTTGGCAACCGGCAATGTAATTAGCATGCCGAATATTACTTGGAATGTGAATTGGAACGAAATCGCCAATAGATAAGACCATTTTACAATTTGGGCCCAAGTTAGAAGCAGAGCCTAAGATGTAAATTATCGATAGTCCATATCTCGGAAACTATAAGAGATAATGCAATTTGGCAACCGGCAATGTAATTAGCATGCCGAATATTACTTGGAATGTGAATTGGAACGAAATCGCCAATAGATAAGACCATTTTACAATATGGGCCCAAGTTAGAAGCAGAGCCTAAGGTGTAAATTATCGATAGTCCATATCTCGGAAACTATAAGAGATAATTCAATTTGGCAACCGGCAATGTAATTAGCATGCCGGATATTACTTGGAATGTGAATTGGAACGAAATCGCCAATAGATAAGACCATTTTACAATTTGGGCCCAAGTTAGAAGCAGAGCCTAAGGTGTAAATTATCGATAGTCCATATCTCGGAAACTATAAGAGATAATGCAATTTGGCAACCGGCAATGTAATTAGCATGCCGAATATTACTTGGAATGTGAATTGGAACGAAATCGCCAATAGATAAGACGATTTTACAATTTGGGCCCAAGTTAGAAGCAGAGCCTAAGATGTAAATTATCGATAGTCCATATCTCGGAAACTATAAGAGATAATGCAATTTGGCAACCGGCAATGTAATTAGCATGCCGAATATTACTTGGAATCGAAATCGCCAATAGATAAGACCATTTTACAATTTGGGCCCAAGTTAGAAGCAGAGCCTAAGGTGTAAATTATCGATAGTCCATATCTCGGAAACTATAAGAGATAATGCAATTTGGCAACCGTCAATGTAATTAGCATGCCGAATATTACTTGGAATGTGAATTGGAACGAAATCGCCAATAGGTAAGACCATTTTACAATTTGGGCCCAAGTTAGAAGCAGAGCCTAAGGTGTAAATTATCGATAGTCCATATCTCGGAAACTATAAGAGATAATTCAATTTGGCAACCGGCAATGTAATTAGCATGCCGAATATTACTTGGAATGTGAATTGGAACGAAATCGCCAATAGAGAAGACCATTATACAATTTGGGCCCAAGTTAGAAGCAGAGCCTAAGGTGTAAATTATTGATAGTCCATATCTCGGAAACTATAAGAGATAATGCAATTTGGCAACCGGCAATGAAATTAGCATGCCGAATATTACTTGGAATGTGAATTGGAACGAAATCGCCAATAGATAAGACCATTTTACAATTTGGGCCCAAGTTAGAAGCAGAGCCTAAGGTGTAAATTATCGATAGTCCATATCTCGGAAACTATAAGAGATAAAGCAATTTGGCAACCGGCAATGTAATTAGCATGCCGAATATTACTTGGAATGTGCATTGGAACGAAATCGCCAATAGATAAGACCATTTTACAATTTGGGCCCAAGTTAGAAGCAGAGCCTAAGGTGTAAATTATCGATAGTCCATATCTCGGAAACTATAAGAGATAATGCAATTTGGCAACCGGCAATGTAATTAGCATGCCGAATATTACTTGGAATGTGAATTGGAACGAAATCGCCAATAGATAAGACCATTTTACAATTTGGGCCCAGGTTAGAAGCAGAGCCTAAGGTGTAAATTATTGATAGTCCATATCTCGGAAACTATAAGAGATAATGCAATTTCGCAACCGGCAATGTAATTAGCATGCCAAATATTACTTGGAGTGTGAATTGGAACGAAATCGCCAATAGATAAGACCATTTTACAATTTGGGCCCAAGTTAGAAGCAGAGCCTAAGGTGTAAATTATCGATAGTCCATATCTCGGAAACTATAAGAGATAATGCAATTTGGCAACCGGAAATGTAATTAGCATGCCGAATATTACTTGGAATGTAAATTGGAACGAAATCGCCAATAGATAAGACCATTTTACAATTTGGGCCCAAGTTAGAAGCAGAGCCTAAGGTGTAAATTATCGATAGTCCATATCTCGGAAACTATAAGAGATAATGCAAATTGGCAACCGGCAATGTAATTAGCATGCCGAATATTACTTGGAATGTGAATTGGAACGAAATCGCCAATAGATAAGACCATTTTACAATTTGGGCCCAAGTTAGAAGCAGAGCCTAAGGTGTAAATTATCGATAGTCCATATCTCGGAAACTATAAGAGATAATGCAATTTGGCAACAGGCAATGTAATTAGCATGCCGAATATTACTTATAATGTGAATTGGAACGAAATCGCCAATAGATAAGACCATTTTACAATTTGGGCCCAAGTTAGAAGCAGAGCCTAAGGTGTAAATTATCGATAGTCCATATCTCGGAAACTATAAGAGATAATGCAATTTGGCAACCGGCAATGTAATTAGCATGCCGAATATTACTTGGAATGTGAATTGGAACGAAATCGCCAATAGATAAGGCCATTTTACAATTTGGGCCCAAGTTAGAAGCAGAGCCTAAGGTGTAAATAATTGATAGTCCATATCTCGGAAACTATAAGAGATAATGCAATTTCGCAACCGGCAATGTAATTAGCATGCCGAATATCACTTGGAATGTGAATTGGGACGAAATCGCCAATGGATAAGACCATTTTACAATTTGGGCCCAAGTTAGAAGCAGAGCCTAAGGTGTAAATTATCGATAGTCCATATCTCGGAAACTATAAGAGATAATGCAATTTGGCAACCGGCAATGTAATTAGCATGCCGAATATTACTTGGAATGTGAATTGGAACGAAATCGCCAATAGATAAGACCATTTTACAATATGGGCCCAAGTTAGAAGCAGAGCCTAAGGTGTAAATTATCGATAGTCCATATCTCGGAAACTATAAGAGATAATTCAATTTGGCAACCGGCAATGTAATTAGCATGCCGGATATTACTTGGAATGTGAATTGGAACGAAATCGCCAATAGATAAGACCATTTTACAATTTGGGCCCAAGTTAGAAGCAGAGCCTAAGGTGTAAATTATCGATAGTCCATATCTCGGAAACTATAAGAGATAATGCAATTTGGCAACCGGCAATGTAATTAGCATGCCGAATATTACTTGGAATGTGAATTGGAACGAAATCGCCAATAGATAAGACGATTTTACAATTTGGGCCCAAGTTAGAAGCAGAGCCTAAGATGTAAATTATCGATAGTCCATATCTCGGAAACTATAAGAGATAATGCAATTTGGCAACCGGCAATGTAATTAGCATGCCGAATATTACTTGGAATGTGAATTGGAACGAAATCGCCAATAGATAAGACCATTTTACAATTTGGGCCCAAGTTAGAAGCAGAGCCTAAGGTGTAAATTATCGATAGTCCATATCTCGGAAACTATAAGAGATAATGCAATTTGGCAACCGTCAATGTAATTAGCATGCCGAATATTACTTGGAATGTGAATTGGAACGAAATCGCCAATAGGTAAGACCATTTTACAATTTGGGCCCAAGTTAGAAGCAGAGCCTAAGGTGTAAATTATCGATAGTCCATATCTCGGAAACTATAAGAGATAATTCAATTTGGCAACCGGCAATGTAATTAGCATGCCGGATATTACTTGGAATGTGAATTGGAACGAAATCGCCAATAGATAAGACCATTTTACAATTTGGGCCCAAGTTAGAAGCAGAGCCTAAGGTGTAAATTACCGATAGTCCATATCTCGGAAACTATAAGAGATAATGCAATTTTTCAACCGGCAATGTAATTAGCATGCCGAATATTACTTGGAATGTGAATTGGAACGAAATCGAAAATAGATAAGACGATTTTACAATTTGGGCCCAAGTTAGAAGCAGAGCCTAAGGTGTAAATTATCGATAGTCCATATCTCGGAAACTATAAGAGATAATGCAATTTGGCAACCGGCAATGTAATTAGCATGCCGAATATTACTTGGAATGTGAATTGGAACGAAATCGCCAATAGATAAGACCATTTTACAATTTGGGCCCAAGTTAGAAGCAGAGCCTAAGGTGTAAATTATCGATAGTCCATATCTCGGAAACTATAAGAGATAATGCAATTTGGCAACCGGCAATGTAATTAGCATGCCGAATATTACTTGGAATGTGAATTGGAACGAAAACGCCAATAGATAAGACCATTTTACAATTTGGGCCCAAGTTAGAAGCAGAGCCTAAGGTGTAAATTATCGATAGTCCATATCTCGGAAACTATAAGAGATAATGCAATTTGGCAACCGGCAATATAATTAGCATGCCGAATATTACTTGGAATGTGAATTGGAACGAAATCGCCAATAGAGAAGACCATTTTACAATTTGGGCCCTAGTTAGAAGCAGAGCCTAAGGTGTAAATTATGGATAGTCCATATCTCGGAAACTATAAGAGATAATGCAATTTGGCAACCGGCAATGTAATTAGCATGCCCAATATTACTTGGAATGTGAATTGGAACGAAATCGCCAATAGATAAGTCCATTTTACAATTTGGGCCCAAGTTAGAAGCAGAGCCTAAGGTGTAAATTATTGATAGTCCATATCTCGGAAACTATAAGAGATAATGCAATTTCGCAACCGGCAATGTAATTAGCATGCCGAATATCACTTGGAATGTGAATTGGGACGAAATCGCCAATAGATAAGACCATTTTACAATTTGGGCCCAAGTTAGAAGCAGAGCCTAAGGTGTAAATTATCGATAGTCCATATCTCGGAAACTATAAGAGATAATGCAATTTGGCAACCGGCAATGTAATTAGCATGCCGAATATTACTTGGAATGTGAATTGGAACGAAATCGCCAATAGATAAGACCATTTTACAATTTGGGCCCAAGTTAGAAGCAGAGCCTAAGATGTAAATTATCGATAGTCCATATCTCGGAAACTATAAGAGATAATGCAATTTGGCAACCGGCAATGTAATTAGCATGCCGAATATTACTTGGAATGTGAATTGGAACGAAATCGCCAATAGATAAGACCATTTTACAATATGGGCCCAAGTTAGAAGCAGAGCCTAAGGTGTAAATTATCGATAGTCCATATCTCGGAAACTATAAGAGATAATTCAATTTGGCAACCGGCAATGTAATTAGCATGCCGGATATTACTTGGAATGTGAATTGGAACGAAATCGCCAATATATAAGGCCATTTTACAATTTGGGCCCAAGTTAGAAGCAGAGCCTAAGGTGTAAATTATCGATAGTCCATATCTCGGAAACTATAAGAGATAATGCAATTTGGCAACCGGCAATGTAATTAGCATGCCGAATATTACTTGGAATGTGAATTGGAACGAAATCGCCAATAGATAAGACGATTTTACAATTTGGGCCCAAGTTAGAAGCAGAGCCTAAGATGTAAATTATCGATAGTCCATATCTCGGAAACTATAAGAGATAATGCAATTTGGCAACCGGCAATGTAATTAGCATGCCGAATATTACTTGGAATGTGAATTGGAACGAAATCGCCAATAGATAAGACCATTTTACAATTTGGGCCCAAGTTAGAAGCAGAGCCTAAGGTGTAAATTATCGATAGTCCATATCTCGGAAACTATAAGAGATAATGCAATTTGGCAACCGGCAATGTAATTAGCATGCCGAATATTACTTGGAATGTGAATTGGAACGAAATCGCCAATAGGTAAGACCATTTTACAATTTGGGCCCAAGTTAGAAGCAGAGCCTAAGGTGTAAATTATCGATAGTCCATATCTCGGAAACTATAAGAGATAATGCAATTTGGCAACCGGCAATGTAATTAGCATGCCGAATATTACTTGGAATGTGAATTGGAACGAAATCGCCAATAGATAAGACCATTTTACAATATGGGCCCAAGTTAGAAGCAGAGCCTAAGGTGTAAATTATCGATAGTCCATATCTCGGAAACTATAAGAGATAATTCAATTTGGCAACCGGCAATGTAATTAGCATGCCGGATATTACTTGGAATGTGAATTGGAACGAAATCGCCAATATATAAGACCATTTTACAATTTGGGCCCAAGTTAGAAGCAGAGCCTAAGGTGTAAATTATCGATAGTCCATATCTCGGAAACTATAAGAGATAATGCAATTTGGCAACCGGCAATGTAATTAGCATGCCGAATATTACTTGGAATGTGAATTGGAACGAAATCGCCAATAGATAAGACGATTTTACAATTTGGGCCCAAGTTAGAAGCAGAGCCTAAGATGTAAATTATCGATAGTCCATATCTCGGAAACTATAAGAGATAATGCAATTTGGCAACCGGCAATGTAATTAGCATGCCGAATATTACTTGGAATGTGAATTGGAACGAAATCGCCAATAGATAAGACGATTTTACAATTTGGGCCCAAGTTAGAAGTAGAGCCTAAGGTGTAAATTATCGATAGTCCATATCTCGGAAACTATAAGAGATAATGCAATTTGGCAACCGGCAATGTAATTAGCATGCCGAATATTACTTGGAATGTGAATTGGAACGAAATCGCCAATAGAGAAGGCCATTTTACAATTTGGGCCCAAGTTAGAAGCAGAGCCTAAGGTGTAAATAATCGATAGTCCATATCTCGGAAACTATAAGAGATAATGCAATTTGGCAACCGGCAATGTAATTAGCATGCCGAATATTACTTGGAATGTGAATTGGAACGAAATCGCCAATAGAGAGGACCATTTTACAATTTGGGCCCAAGTTAGAAGCTTAGCCTAAGGTGTAAATTATCGATAGTCCATATCTCGGAAACTATAAGAGATAATGCAATTTGGCAACCGGCAATGTAATTAGCATGCCGAATATTACTTGGAATGTGAATTGGAACGAAATCGCCAATAGATAAGACCATTTTACAATTTGGGCCCAAGTTAGAAGCAGAGCCTAAGGTGTAAATTATCGATAGTCCATATCTCGGAAACTATAAGAGATAATGCAATTTGGCAACCGGCAATGTAATTAGCATGCCGAATATTACTTGGAATGTGAATTGGAACGAAAACGCCAATAGATAAGACCATTTTACAATTTGGGCCCAAGTTAGAAGCAGAGCCTAAGGTGTAAATTATCGATAGTCCATATCTCGGAAACTATAAGAGATAATGCAATTTGGCAACCGGCAATTTAATTAGCATGCCGAATATTACTTGGAATGTGAATTGGAACGAAATCGCCAATAGAGAAGACCATTTTACAATTTGGGCCCAAGTTAGAAGCAGAGCCTAAGGTGTAAATTATCGATAGTCCATATCTCGGAAACTATAAGAGATAATCCAATTTGGCAACCGGCAATGTAATTAGCATGCCGAATATTACTTGGAATGTGAATTGGAACGAAAACGCCAATAGATAAGACCATTTTACAATTTGGGCCCATGTTAGAAGCAGAGCCTAAGGTGTAAATTATCCATAGTCCATATCTCGGAAACTATAAGAGATAATGCAATTTGGCAACCGGCAATGTGATTAGCATGCCGAATATTACTTGGAATGTGAATTGGAACGAAATCGCCAATAGATAAGACCATTTTACAATTTGGGCCCAAGTTAGAAGCAGAGCCTAAGGTGTAAATTATCGATAGTCCATATCTCGGAAACTATAAGAGATAATGCAATTTGGCAACCGGCAATGTAATTAGCATGCCGAATATTACTTGGAATGTGAATTGGAACGAAATCGCCAATAGATAAGACCATTTTACAATTTGGGCCCAAGATAGAAGCAGAGCCTAAGGTGTAAATTATCGATAGTCCATATCTCGGAAACTATAAGAGATAATGCAATTTGGCAACCGGCAATGTAATTAGCATGCCGAATATTACTTGGAATGTGAATTGGAACGAAATCGCCAATAGATAAGACCATTTTACAATTT
Organism: Rhynchophorus ferrugineus; assembly: GCF_030347505.1. Taxonomy (NCBI): domain Eukaryota; kingdom Metazoa; phylum Arthropoda; class Insecta; order Coleoptera; family Curculionidae; genus Rhynchophorus; species Rhynchophorus ferrugineus. Next base: position 20,309 of record NW_027473035.1, read on the forward strand.
GGGCCCAAGTTAGAAGCAGAGCCTAAGGTGTAAATTATTGATAGTCCATATCTCGGAAACTATAAGAGATAATGCAATTTCGCAACCGGCAATGTAATTAGCATGCCGAATATCACTTGGAATGTGAATTGGGACGAAATCGCCAATAGATAAGACCATATTACAATTTGGGCCCAATTTAGAAGCAGAGACTAAGGTGTAAATTATCGATAGTCCATATCTCGGAAACTATAAGAGATAATGCAATTTGGCAACCGGCAATGTAATTAGCATGCCGAATATTACTTGGAATGTGAATTGGAACGAAATCGCCAATAGATAAGACCATTTTACAATTTGGGCCCAAGTTAGAAGCAGAGCCTAAGATGTAAATTATCGATAGTCCATATCTCGGAAACTATAAGAGATAATGCAATTTGTCAACCGGAAATGTAATTAGCATGCCGAATATTACTTGGAATGTGAATTGGAACGAAATCGCCAATAGATAAGACCATTTTACAATTTGGGCCCAAGTTAGAAGCAGAGCCTAATGTGTAAATTATCGATAGTCCATATCTCGGAAACTATAAGAGATAATTCAATTTGGCAACCGGCAATGTAATTAGCATGCCGGATATTACTTGGAATGTGAATTGGAACGAAATCGCCAATAGATAAGACCATTTTACAATTTGGGCCCAAGTTAGAAGCAGAGCCTAAGGTGTAAATTATCGATAGTCCATATCTCGGAAACTATAAGAGATAATGCAATTTGGCAACCGGCAATGTAATTAGCATGCCGAATATTACTTGGAATGTGAATTGGAACGAAATCGCCAATAGATAAGACGATTTTACAATTTGGGCCCAAGTTAGAAGCAGAGCCTAAGATGTAAATTATCGATAGTCCATATCTCGGAAACTATAAGAGATAATGCAATTTTTCAACCGGCAATGTAATTAGCATGCCGAATATTACTTGGAATGTGAATTGGAACGAAATCGCCAATAGATAAGACCATTTTACAATTTGGGCCCAAGTGAGAAGCAGCGCCTAAGGTGTAAATTATCGATAGTCCATATCTCGGAAACTATAAGAGATAATGCAATTTGGCAACCGGCAATGTAATTAGCATGCCGAATATTACTTGGAATGTGAATTGGAACGAAATCGCCAATAGGTAAGACCATTTTACAATTTGGGCCCAAGTTAGAAGCAGAGCCTAAGGTGTAAATTATCGATAGTCCATATCTCGGAAACTATAAGAGATAATGCAATTTGGCAACCGGCAATGTAATTAGCATGCCGAATATTACTTGGAATGTGAATTGGAACGAAATCGCCAATAGAGAAGACCATTTTACAATTTGGGCCCAAGTTAGAAGAAGAGCCTAAGGTGTAAATTATCGATAGTCCATATCTCGGAAACTATAAGAGATAATGCAATTTGGCAACCGGCAATGTAATTAGCATGCCGAATATTACTTGGAATGTGAATTGGAACGAAATCGCCAATAGAGAAGACCATTTTACAATTTGGGCCCAAGTTAGAAGCAGAGCCTAAGGTGTAAATTATCGATAGTCCATATCTCGGAAACTATAAGAGATAATGCAATTTGGCCACCGGCAATGTAATTAGCATGCCGAATATTACTTGGAATGTGAATTGGAACGAAATCGCCAATAGATAAGACCATTTTACAATTTGGGCCCAAGTTAGAAGCAGAGCCTAAGGTGTAAATTATCGATAATCCATATCTCGGAAACTATAAGAGATAATGCAATTTGGCAACCGGCAATGTAATTAGCATGCCGAATATTACTTGGAATGTGAATTGGAACGAAATCGCCAATAGAGAAGACCATTTTACAATTTGGGCCCAAGTTAGAAGCACAGCCTAAGGTGTAAATTATCGATAGTCCATATCTCGGAAACTATAAGAGATAATGCAATTTGGCAACCGGCAATGTAATTAGCATGCCGAATATTACTTGGAATGTGAATTGGAACGAAAACGCCAATAGATAAGACCATTTTACAATTTGGGCCCAAGTTAGAAGCAGAGGCTAAGGTGTAAATTATCGATAGTCCATATCCCGGAAACTATAAGAGATAATGCAATTTGGCAACCGGAAATGTAATTAGCATGCCGAATATGACTTGGAATGTGAATTGGAACGAAATCGCCAATAGATAAGACCATTTTACAATTTGGGCCCAAGTTAGAAGCAGAGCCTAAGGTGTAAATTATCGATAGTCCATATCTCGGAAACTATAAGAGATAATGCAATTTGGCAACCGGCAATGTAATTAGCATGCCGAATATTACTTGGAATGTGAATTGGAACGAAATCGCCAATAGATAAGACCATTTTACAATTTGGGCCCAAGTTAGAAGCAGAGCCTAAGGTGTAAATTATCGAGAGTCCATATCTCGGAAACTATAAGAGATAATGCAATTTGGCAACCGGCAATGTAATTAGCATGCCGAATATTACTTGGAATGTGAATTGGAACGAAATCGCCAATAGATAAAACCATTTTACAATTTGGGCCCAAGTTAGAAGCAGAGCCTAAGGTGTAAATTATTGATAGTCCATATCTCGGAAACTATAAGAGATAATGCAATTTCGCAACCGGCAATGTAATTAGCATGCCGAATATTACTTGGAGTGTGAATTGGAACGAAATCGCCAATAGGTAAGACCATTTTACAATTTGGGCCCAAGTTAGAAGCAGAGCCTAAGGTGTAAATTATCGATAGTCCATATCTCGGAAACTATAAGAGATAATGCAATTTGGCAACCGGCAATGTAATTAGCATGCCGAATATTACTTGGAATGTGAATTGGAACGAAATCGCCAATAGAGAAGACCATTTTACAATTTGGGCCCAAGTTAGAAGCAGAGCCTAAGGTGTAAATTATCGATAGTCCATATCTCGGAAACTATAAGAGATAATGCAATTTGGCAACCGGCAATGTAATTAGCATGCCGAATATTACTTGGAATGTGAATTGGAACGAAATCGCCAATAGATAAGACCATTTTACAATTTGGGCCCAAGTTAGAAGCAGAGCCTAAGGTGTAAATTATCGATAGTCCATATCCCGGAAACTATAAGAGATAATGCAATTTGGCAACCGGAAATGTAATTAGCATGCCGAATATGACTTGGAATGTGAATTGGAACGAAATCGCCAATAGATAAGACCATTTTACAATTTGGGCCCAAGTTAGAAGCAGAGCCTAAGGTGTAAATTATCGATAGTCCATATCTCGGAAACTATAAGAGATAATGCAATTTGGCAACCGGCAATGTAATTAGCATGCCGAATATTACTTGGAATGTGAATTGGAACGAAATCGCCAATAGATAAGACCATTTTACAATTTGGGCCCAAGTTAGAAGCAGAGCCTAAGGTGTAAATTATTGATAGTCCATATCTCGGAAACTATAAGAGATAATGCAGTTTCGCAAGCGGCAATGTAATTAGCATGCCGAATATTACTTGGAGTGTGAATTGGAACGAAATCGCCAATAGATAAGACCATTTTACAATTTGGGCCCAAGTTACAAGCAGAGCCTAAGGTGTAAATTATCGATAGTCCATATCTCGGAAACTATAAGAGATAATGCAATTTGGCAAGCGGCAATGTAATTAGCATGCCGAGTATTACTTGGAATGTGAATTGGAACGAAATCGCCAATAGATAAGACCATTTTACAATTTGGGCCCAAGTTAGAAGCAGAGCCTAAGGTGTAAATTATCGATAGTCCATATCTCGGAAACTATAAGAGTTAATGCATTTTGGCAACCGGCAATGTAATTAGCATGCCGAATATTACTTGGAATGTTAATTGGAACGAAATCGCCAATAGATGAGACCATTTTACAATTTGGGCCCAAGTTAGAAGCAGAGCCTAAGGTGTAAATTATCGATAGTCCATATCTCGGAAACTATAAGAGATAATGCAATTTGGCAACCGGCAATGTAATTAGCATGCCGAATATTACTTGGATTGTGAATTGGAACGAAATCGTCAATAGATAAGACCATTTTACAATTTGGGCCCAAGTTAGAAGCAGAGCCTAAGGTGTAAATTATCGATAGTCCATATCTCGAAAACTATAAGAGATAATGCAATTTGGCAACCGGCAATGTAATTAGCATGCCGAATATTACTTGGAATGTGAATTGGAACGAAATCGCCAATAGATAAGACCATTTTACAATTTGGGCCCAAGTTAGAAGCAGAGCCTAAGGTGTAAATTATCGAGAGTCCATATCTCGGAAACTATAAGAGATAATGCAATTTGGCAACCGGCAATGTAATTAGCATGCCGAATATTACTTGGAATGTGAATTGGAACGAAATCGCCAATAGATAAAACCATTTTACAATTTGGGCCCAAGTTAGAAGCAGAGCCTAAGGTGTAAATTATTGATAGTCCATATCTCGGAAACTATAAGAGATAATGCAATTTCGCAACCGGCAATGTAATTAGCATGCCGAATATTACTTGGAGTGTGAATTGGAACGAAATCGCCAATAGGTAAGACCATTTTACAATTTGGGCCCAAGTTAGAAGCAGAGCCTAAGGTGTAAATTATCGATAGTCTATCTCGGAAACTATAAGAGATAATGCAATTTGGCAACCGGCAATGTAATTAGCATGCCGAATATTACTTGGAATGTGAATTGGAACGAAATCGCCAATAGAGAAGACCATTTTACAATTTGGGCCCAAGTTAGAAGCAGAGCCTAAGGTGTAAATTATCGATAGTCCATATCTCGGAAACTATAAGAGATAATGCAATTTGGCAACCGGCAATGTAATTAGCATGCCGAATATTACTTGGAATGTGAATTGGAACGAAATCGCCAATAGATAAGACCATTTTACAATTTGGGCCCAAGTTAGAAGCAGAGCCTAAGGTGTAAATTACCGATAGTCCATATCTCGGAAACTATAAGAGATAATGCAATTTGGCAACCGGCAATGTAATTAGCATGCCGAATATTACTTGGAATGTGAATTGGAACGAAATCGCCAATAGAGAAGGCCATTTTACAATTTGGGCCCAAGTTAGAAGCAGAGCCTAAGGTGTAAATTATCGATAGTCCATATCTCGGAAACTATAAGAGATAATGCAATTTGGCAACCGGAAATGTAATTAGCATGCCGAATATTACTTGGAATGTGAATTGGAACGAAAACGCCAATAGATAAGACCATTTTACAATTTGGGCCCAAGTTAGAAGCAGAGGCTAAGGTGTAAATTATCGATAGTCCATATCTCGGAAACTATAAGAGATAATGCAATTTGGCAACCGGCAATGTAATTAGCATGCCGAATATTACTTGGAATGTGAATTGGAACGAAATCGCCTATAGATAAGACCATTTTACAATTTGGGCCCAAGTTAGAAGCAGAGCCTAAGGTGTAAATTATTGATAGTCCATATCTCGGAAACTATAAGAGATAATGCAATTTCGCAAGCGGCAATGTAATTAGCATGCCGAATATTACTTGGAGTGAATTGGAACGAAATCGCCAATAGATAAGACCATTTTACAATTTGGGCCCAAGTTAGAAGCAGAGCCTAAGGTGTAAATTATCGATAGTCCATATCTCGGAAACTATAAGAGATAATGCAATTTGGCAACCGGCAATGTAATTAGCATGCCGAATATTACTTGGAATGTGAATTGGAACGAAATCGCCAATAGATAAGACCATTTTACAATTTGGGCCCAAGTTAGAAGCAGAGCCTAAGGTGTAAATTATCGATAGTCCATATCTCGGAAACTATAAGAGATAATGCAATTTGGCAACCGGCAATGTAATTAGCATGCCGAATATTACTTGGAATGTGAATTGCAACTAAATCGCCAATAGATAAGGCCATTTTACAATTTGGGCCCAAGTTAGAAGCAGAGCCTAAGGTGTAAATTATCGATAGTCCATATCTCGGAAACTATAAGAGATAATGCAATTTGGCAACCGGCAATGTAATTAGCATGCGGAATATTACTTGGAATGTGAATTGGAACGAAATCGCCAATAGATAAGACCATTTTACAATTTGGGCCCAAGTTAGAAGCAGAGCCTAAGGTGTAAATTATTGATAGTCCATATCTCGGAAACTATAAGAGATAATGCAATTTCGCAACCGGCAATGTAATTAGCATGCCGAATATCACTTGGAATGTGAATTGGGACGAAATCGCCAATAGATAAGACCATTTTACAATTTGGGCCCAAGTTAGAAGCAGAGCCTAAGGTGTAAATTATCGATAGTCCATATCTCGGAAACTATAAGAGATAATGCAATTTGGTAACCGGCAATGTAATTAGCATGCCGAATATTACTTGGAATGTGAATTGGAACGAAATCGCCAATAGATAAGACCATTTTACAATTTGGGCCCAAGTTAGAAGCAGAGCCTAAGGTGTAAATTATCGATAGTCCATATCTCGGAAACTATAAGAGATAATGCAATTTGGCAACCGGCAATGTAATTAGCATGCCGAATATTACTTGGAATGTGAATTGGAACGAAATCGCCAATAGGTAAGACCATTTTACAATTTGGGCCCAAGTTAGAAGCTGAGCCTAAGGTGTAAATTATCGATAGTCCATATCTCAGAAACTATAAGAGATAATTCAATTTGGCAACCGGCAATGTAATTAGCATGCCGAATATTACTTGGAATGTGAATTGGAACGAAATCGCCAATAGATAAGACCATTTTACAATTTGGGCCCAAGTTAGAAGCAGAGCCTAAAGTGTAAATTATCGATAGTCCATATCTCGGAAACTATAAGAGATAATGCAATTTGGCAACCGGCAATGTAATTAGCATGCCGAATATTACTTGGAATGTGAATTGGAACGAAATCGCCAATAGATAAGACCATTTTACAATTTGGGCCCAAGTTAGAAGCAGAGCCTAAGGTGTAAATTATCGATAGTCCATATCTCGGAAACTATAAGAGATAATGCAATTTGGCAACCGGCATTGTAATTAGCATGCCGAATATTACTTGGAATGGGAATTGGAACGAAATCGCCAATAGATAAGGCCATTTTACAATTTGGGCCCAAGTTAGAAGCAGAGCCTATGGTGTAAATTATCGATAGTCCATATCTCGGAAACTATAAGAGATAATGCAATTTGGCAACCGGCAATGTAATTAGCATGCCGAATATTACTTGGAATGTGAATTGGAACGAAATTGCCAATAGATAAGACCATTTTACAATTTGGGCCCAAGTTAGAATCAGAGCCTAAGGTGTAAATTATCGATAGTCCATATCTCAGAAACTATAAGAGATAATGCAATTTCGCAACCGGCAATGTAATTAGCATGCCGAATATTACTTGGAATGTGAATTGGGACGAAATTGCCAATAGATAAGGCCATTTTACAATTTGGGCCCAAGTTAGAAGCAGAGCCTAAGGTGTAAATTATCGATAGTCCATATCTCGGAAACTATAAGAGATAATGCAATTTGGCAACCGGCAATGTAATTAGCATGCCGAATATTACTTGGAATGTGAATTGGAACGAAATCGCCAATAGATAAGACCATTTTACAATTTGGGCCCAAGTTAGAAGCAGAGCCTAAGGTGTAAATTATTGATAGTCCATATCTCGGAAACTATAAGAGATAATGCAATTTCGCAACCGGCAATGTAATTAGCATGCCGAATATTACTAGGAGTGTGAATTGGAACGAAATCGCCAATAGATAAGACCATTTTACAATTTGGGCCCAAGTTAGAAGCAGAGCCTAAGGTGTAAATTATCGATAGTCCATATCTCGGAAACTATAAGAGATAATGCAATTTGGCAACCGGCAATGTAATTAGCATGCCGAATATTACTTGGAATGTGAATTGGAACGAAATCGCCAATAGATAAGACCATTTTACAATTTGGGCCCAAGTTAGAAGCAGAGCCTAAGGTGTAAATTATCGATAGTCCATATCTCGGAAACTATAAGAGATAATGCAATTTGGCAACCGGCAATGTAATTAGCATGCCGAATATTACTTGGAATGTGAATTGGAACGATATCGCCAATAGATAAGACCATTTTACAATTTGGGCCCAAGTTAGAAGCAGAGCCTAAGGTGTAAATTATCGATAGTCCATATCTCGGAAACTATAAGAGATAATGCAATTTGGCAACCGGCAATGTAATTAGCATGCCGAATATTACTTGGAATGTGAATTGGAACGAAATCGCCAATAGATAAGACCATTTTACAATTTGGGCCCAAGTTAGAAGCAGAGCCTAATGTGTAAATTATCGATAGTCCATATCTCGGAAACTATAAGAGATAATGCAATTTGGCAACCGGCAATGTAATTAGCATGCCGAATATTACTTGGAATGTGAATTGGAACGAAATCGCCAATAGATAAGACCATTTTACAATTTGGGCCCAAGTTAGAAGCAGAGCCTAAGGTGTAAATTATTGATAGCCCATATCTCGGAAACTATAAGAGATAATGCAATTTCGCAACCGGCAATGTAATTAGCATGCCGAATATTACTAGGAGTGTGAATTGGAACGAAATCGCCAATAGATAAGAACATTTTACAATTTGGGCCCAAGTTAGAAGCAGAGCCTAAGGTGTAAATTATCGATAGTCCATATCTCGGAAACTATAAGAGATAATGCAATTTGGCAACCGGCAATGTAATTAGCATGCCGAATATTATTAGAATGTGAATTGGAACAAAATCGCCAATAGATAAGACCATTTTACAATTTGGGCCCAAGTTAGAAGCAGAGCCTAAGGTGTAAATTATCGATAGTCCATATCTCGGAAACTATAAGAGATAATGCAATTTGGCAACCGGCAATGTAATTAGCATGCCGAATATTACTTGGAATGTGAATTGGAACGAAATCGCCAATAGAGAAGACCATTTTACAATTTTGGGCCAAGTTAGAAGCAGAGCCTAAGATGTAAATTATCGATAGTCCATATCTCGGAAACTATAAGAGATAATGCAATTTGGCAACCGGCAATGTAATTAGCATGCCGAATATTACTTGGAATGTGAATTGGAACGAAATCGCCAATAGAGAAGACCATTTTACAATTTGGGCCCAAGTTAGAAGCAGAGCCTAAGGTGTAAATTATCGATAGTCCATATCTCGGAAACTATAAGAGATAATGCAATTTGGCAACCGGCAATGTAATTAGCATGCCGAATATTACTTGGAATGTGAATTGGAACGAAAACGCCAATAGATAAGACCATTTTACAATTTGGGCCCAAGTTAGAAGCAGAGCCTAAGGTGTAAATTATCCATAGTCCATATCTCGGAAACTATAAGAGATAATGCAATTTGGCAACCGGCAATGTGATTAGCATGCCGAATATTACTTGGAATGTGAATTGGAACGAAATCGCCAATAGATAAGACCATTTTACAATTTGGGCCCAAGTTAGAAGCAGAGCCTAAGGTGTAAATTATCGATAGTCCATATCTCGGAAACTATAAGAGATAATGCAATTTGGCAACCGGCAATGTAATTAGCATGCCGAATATTACTTGGAATGTGAATTGGAACGAAATCGCCAATAGATAAGACCATTTTACAATTTGGGCCCAAGTTAGAAGCAGAGCCTAAGGTGTAAATTATCGATAGTCCATATCTCGGAAACTATAAGAGATAATGCAATTTGGCAACCGGCAATGTAATTAGCATGCCGAATATTACTTGGAATGTGAATTGGAACGAAATCGCCAATAGATAAGACCATTTTACAATTTGGGCCCAAGTTAGAAGCAGAGCCTAAGGTGTAAATTATTGATAGTCCATATCTCGGAAACTATAAGAGATAATGCAATTTCGCAACCGGCAATGTAATTAGCATGCCGAATAGCACTTGGAATGTGAATTGGGACGAAATCGCCAATAGATAAGACCATTTTACAATTTGGGCCCAAGTTAGAAGCAGAGCCTAAGGTGTAAATTATCGATAGTCCATATCTCGGAAACTATAAGAGATAATGCAACTTGGCAACAGGCAATGTAATTAGCATGCCGAATATTACTTGCAATGTGAATTGGAACGAAATCGCCAATAGATAAGACCATTTTACAATTTGGGCCCAAGTTAGAAGCAGAGCCTAAGATGTAAATTATCGATAGTCCATATCTCGGAAACTATAAGAGATAATGCAATTTGGCAACCGGCAATGTAATTAGCATGCCGAATATTACTTGGAATGTGAATTGGAACGAAATCGCCAATAGATAAGACCATTTTACAATTTGGGCCCAAGTTAGAAGCAGAGCCTAAGGTGTAAATTATCGATAGTCCATATCTCGGAAACTATAAGAGATAATTCAATTTGGCAACCGGCAATGTAATTAGCATGCTGGATATTACTTGGAATGTGAATTGGAACGAAATCGCCAATAGGTAAGACCATTTTACAATTTGGGCCCAAGTTAGAAGCAGAGCCTAAGGTGTAAATTATCGATAGTCCATATCTCGGAAACTATAAGAGATAATGCAATTTGGCAACCGGCAATGTAATTAGCATGCCGAATATTACTTGGAATGTGAATTGGAACGAAATCGCCAATAGATAAGACGATTTTACAATTTGGGCCCAAGTTAGAAGCAGAGCCTAAGATGTAAATTATCGATAGTCCATATCTCGGAAACTATAAGAGATAATGCAATTTTTCAACCGGCAATGTAATTAGCATGCCGAATATTACTTGGAATGTGAATTGGAACGAAATCGCCAATAGATAAGACCATTTTACAATTTGGGCCCAAGTTAGAAGCAGAGCCAAAGGTGTAAATTATCGATAGTCCATATCTCGGAAACTATAAGAGATAATGCAATTTGGCAACCGGCAATGTAATTAGCATGCCGAATATTACTTGGAATGTGAATTGGAACGAAATCGCCAATAGATAAGACCATTTTACAATTTGGGCCCAAGTTAGAAGCAGAGCCTAAGGTGTAAATTATTGATAGTCCATATCTCGGAAACTATAAGAGATAATGCAATTTCGCAACCGGCAATGTAATTAGCATGCCGAATATCACTTGGAATGTGAATTGGGACGAAATCGCCAATAGATAAGACCATTTTACAATTTGGGCCCAAGTTAGAAGCAGAGCCTAAGGTGTAAATTATCGATAGTCCATATCTCGGAAACTATAAGAGATAATGCAACTTGGCAACAGGCAATGTAATTAGCATGCCGAATATTACTTGGAATGTGAATTGGAACGAAATCGCCAATAGATAAGACCATTTTACAATTTGGGCCCAAGTTAGAAGCAGAGCCTAAGATGTAAATTATCGATAGTCCATATCTCGGAAACTATAAGAGATAATGCAATTTGGCAACCGGCAATGTAATTAGCATGCCGAATATTACTTGGAATGTGAATTGGAACGAAATCGCCAATAGATAAGACCATTTTACAATTTGGGCCCAAGTTAGAAGCAGAGCCTAAGGTGTAAATTATCGATAGTCCATATCTCGGAAACTATAAGAGATAATTCAATTTGGCAACCGGCAATGTAATTAGCATGCTGGATATTACTTGGAATGTGAATTGGAACGAAATCGCCAATAGGTAAGACCATTTTACAATTTGGGCCCAAGTTAGAAGCAGAGCCTAAGGTGTAAATTATCGATAGTCCATATCTCGGAAACTATAAGAGATAATGCAATTTGGCAACCGGCAATGTAATTAGCATGCCGAATATTACTTGGAATGTGAATTGGAACGAAATCGCCAATAGATAAGACGATTTTACAATTTGGGCCCAAGTTAGAAGCAGAGCCTAAGATGTAAATTATCGATAGTCCATATCTCGGAAACTATAAGAGATAATGCAATTTTTCAACCGGCAATGTAATTAGCATGCCGAATATTACTTGGAATGTGAATTGGAACGAAATCGCCAATAGATAAGACCATTTTACAATTTGGGCCCAAGTTAGAAGCAGAGCCAAAGGTGTAAATTATCGATAGTCCATATCTCGGAAACTATAAGAGATAATGCAATTTGGCAACCGGCAATGTAACTAGCATGCCGAATATTACTTGGAATGTGAATTGGAACGAAATCGCCAATAGGTAAGACCATTTTACAATTTGGGCCCAAGTTAGAAGCAGAGCCTAAGGTGTAAATTATCGATAGTCCATATCTCGGAAACTATAAGAGATAATGCAATTTGGCAACCGGCAATGTAATTAGCATGCCGAATATTACTTGGAATGTGAATTGGAACGAAATCGCCAATAGATAAGACGATTTTACAATTTGGGCCCAAGTTAGAAGCAGAGCCTAAGGTGTAAATTATCGATAGTCCATATCTCGGAAACTATAAGAGATAATGCAATTTGGCAACCGGCAATGTAATTAGCATGCCGAATATTACTTGGAATGTGAATTGGAACGAAATCGCCAATAGAGAAGACCATTTTACAATTTGGGCCCAAGTTAGAAGCAGAGCCTAAGGTGTAAATTATCGATAGTCCATATCTCGGAAACTATAAGAGATAATGCAATTTGGCAACCGGCAATGTAATTAGCATGCCGAATATTACTTGGAATGTGAATTGGAACGAAATCGCCAATAGAGAAGACCATTTTACAATTTGGGCCCAAGTTAGAAGCAGAGCCTAAGGTGTAAATTATCGATAGTCCATATCTCGGAAACTATAAGAGATAATGCAATTTGGCAACCGGCAATGTAATTAGCATGCCGAATATTACTTGGAATGTGAATTGGAACGAAATCGCCAATAGATAAGACCATTTTACAATTTGGGCCCAAGTTAGAAGCAGAGCCTAAGGTGTAAATTATCGATAGTCCATATCTCGGAAACTATAAGAGATAATGCAATTTGGCAACCGGCAATGTAATTAGCATGCCGAATATTACTTGGAATGTGAATTGGAACGAAATCGCCAATAGAGAAGACCATTTTACAATTTGGGCCCAAGTTAGAAGCACAGCCTAAGGTGTAAATTATCGATAGTCCATATCTCGGAAACTATAAGAGATAATGCAATTTGGCAACCGGCAATGTAATTAGCATGCCGAATATTACTTGGAATGTGAATTGGAACGAAAACGCCAATAGATAAGACCATTTTACAATTTGGGCCCAAGTTAGAAGCAGAGGCTAAGGTGTAAATTATCGATAGTCCATATCCCGGAAACTATAAGAGATAATGCAATTTGGCAACCGGAAATGTAATTAGCATGCCGAATATTACTTGGAATGTGAATTGGAACGAAATCGCCAATAGATAAGACCATTTTACAATTTGGGCCCAAGTTAGAAGCAGAGCCTAAGGTGTAAATTATCGATAGTCCATATCTCGGAAACTATAAGAGATAATGCAATTTGGCAACCGGCAATGTAATTAGCATGCCGAATATTACTTGGAATGTGAATTGGAACGAAATCGCCAATAGATAAGACCATTTTACAATTTGGGCCCAAGTTAGAAGCAGAGCCTAAGGTGTAAATTATTGATAGTCCATATCTCGGAAACTATAAGAGATAATGCAGTTTCGCAAGCGGCAATGTAATTAGCATGCCGAATATTACTTGGAGTGTGAATTGGAACGAAATCGCCAATAGATAAGACCATTTTACAATTTGGGCCCAAGTTAGAAGCAGAGCCTAAGGTGTAAATTATCGATAGTCCATATCTCGGAAACTATAAGAGATAATGCAATTTGGCAAGCGGCAATGTAATTAGCATGCCGAATATTACTTGGAATGTGAATTGGAACGAAATCGCCAATAGATAAGACCATTTTACAATTTGGGCCCAAGTTAGAAGCAGAGCCTAAGGTGTAAATTATCGATAGTCCATATCTCGGAAACTATAAGAGATAATGCAATTTGGCAACCGGCAATGTAATTAGCATGCCGAATATTACTTGGAATGTGAATTGGAACGAAATCGCCAATAGATAAGACCATTTTACAATTTGGGCCCAAGTTAGAAGCAGAGCCTAAGGTGTAAATTATTGATAGTCCATATCTCGGAAACTATAAGAGATAATGCAGTTTCGCAAGCGGCAATGTAATTAGCATGCCGAATATTACTTGGAGTGTGAATTGGAACGAAATCGCCAATAGATAAGACCATTTTACAATTTGGGCCCAAGTTAGAAGCAGAGCCTAAGGTGTAAATTATCGATAGTCCATATCTCGGAAACTATAAGAGATAATGCAATTTGGCAAGCGGCAATGTAATTAGCATGCCGAATATTACTTGGAATGTGAATTGGAACGAAATCGCCAATAGATAAGACCATTTTACAATTTGGGCCCAAGTTAGAAGCAGAGCCTAAGGTGTAAATTATCGATAGTCCATATCTCGGAAACTATAAGAGATAATGCAATTTGGCAACCGGCAATGTAATTAGCATGCCGAATATTACTTGGAATGTGAATTGGAACGAAATCGCCAATAGATGAGACCATTTTACAATTTGGGCCCAAGTTAGAAGCAGAGCCTAAGGTGTAATTAAATTATTGATAGTCCATATCTCGGAACCTATAAGAGATAATGCAATTTCGCAATCGGCAATGTAATTGGCATGCCGAATATCACTTGGAATGTGAATTAGGACGAAATCGCCAATAGATAAGACCATTTTACAATTTGGGCCCAAGTTAGAAGCAGAGCCTAAGGTGTAAATTATCGATAGTCCATATCTCGAAAACTATAAGAGATAATGCAATTTGGCAACCGGCAATGTAATTAGCATGCCGAATATTACTTGGAATGTGAATTGGAACGAAATCGCCAATAGATAAGACCATTTTACAATTTGGGCCCAAGTTAGAAGCAGAGCCTAAGGTGTAAATTATCGAGAGTCCATATCTCGGAAACTATAAGAGATAATGCAATTTGGCAACCGGCAATGAAATTAGCATGCCGAATATTACTTGGAATGTGAATTGGAACGAAATCGCCAATAGATAAGACCATTTTACAATTTGGGCCCAAGTTAGAAGCAGAGCCTAAGGTGTAAATTATTGATAGTCCATATCTCGGAAACTATAAGAGATAATGCAATTTCGCAACCGGCAATGTAATTAGCATGCCGAATATTACTTGGAGTGTGAATTGGAACGAAATCGCCAATAGGTAAGACCCTTTTACAATTTGGGCCCAAGTTAGAAGCAGAGCCTAAGGTGTAAATTATCGATAGTCCATATCTCGGAAACTATAAGAGATAATGCAATTTGGCAACCGGCAATGTAATTAGCATGCCGAATATTACTTGGAATGTGAATTGGAACGAAATCGCCAATAGAGAAGACCATTTTACAATTTGGGCCCCAGTTAGAAGCAGAGCCTAAGGTGTAAATTATCGATAGTCCATATCTCGGAAACTATAAGAGATAATGCAATTTGGCAACCGGCAATGTAATTAGCATGCCGAATATTACTTGGAATGTGAATTGGAACGAAATCGCCAATAGATAAGACCATTTTACAATTTGGGCCCAAGTTAGAAGCAGAGCCTAAGGTGTAAATTATCGATAGTCCATATCTCGGAAACTATAAGAGATAATGCAATTTGGCAACCGGCAATGTAATTAGCATGCCGAATATTACTTGGAATGTGAATTGGAACGAAATCGCCAATAGAGAAGACCATTTTACAATTTGGGCCCAAGTTAGAAGCAGAGCCTAAGGTGTAAATTATCGATAGTCCATATCTCGGAAACTATAAGAGATAATGCAATTTGGCAACCGGCAATGTAATTAGCATGCCGAATATTACTTGGAATGTGAATTGGAACGAAAACGCCAATAGGTAAGACCATTTTACAATTTGGGCCCAAGTTAGAAGCAGAGCCTAAGGTGTAAATTATCGATAGTCCATATCTCGGAAACTATAAGAGATAATGCAATATGGCAACCGGCAATGTAATTAGCATGCCGAATATTACTTGGAATGTGAATTGGAACGAAATCGCCAATAGATAAGACCATTTTACAATTTGGGCCCAAGTTAGAAGCAGAGCCTAAGGTGTAAATTATCGATAGTCCATATCTCGGAAACTATAAGAGATAATGCAATTTGGCAACCGGCAATGTAATTAGCATGCCGAATATTACTTGGAATGTGAATTGGAACGAAATCGCCTATAGATAAGGCCATTTTACAATTTGGGCCCAAGTTAGAAGCAGAGCCTATGGTGTAAATTATCGATAGTCCATATCTCGGAAACTATAAGAGATAATGCAATTTCGCAAGCGGCAATGTAATTAGCATGCCGAATATTACTTGGAGTGTGAATTGGAACGAAATCGCCAATAGATAAGACCATTTTACAATTTGGGCCCAAGTTAGAAGCAGAGCCTAAGGTGTAAATTATCGATAGTCCATATCTCGGAAACTATAAGAGATAATGCAATTTGGCAACCGGCAATGTAATTAGCATGCCGAATATTACTTGGAATGTGAATTGGAACGAAATCGCCAATAGAGAAGACCATTTTACAATTTGGGCCCAAGTTAGAAGCAGAGCCTAAGGTGTAAATTATCGATAGTCCATATCTCGGAAACTATAAGAGATAATGCAATTTGGCAACCGGCAATGTAATTAGCATGCCGAATATTACTTGGAATGTGAATTGGAACGAAAACGCCAATAGGTAAGACCATTTTACAATTTGGGCCCAAGTTAGAAGCAGAGCCTAAGGTGTAAATTATCGATAGTCCATATCTCGGAAACTATAAGAGATAATGCAATTTGGCAACCGGCAATGTAATTAGCATGCCGAATATTACTTGGAATGTGAATTGGAACGAAATCGCCAATAGATAAGACCATTTTACAATTTGGGCCCAAGTTAGAAGCAGAGCCTAAGGTGTAAATTATCGATAGTCCATATCTCGGAAACTATAAGAGATAATGCAATTTGGCAACCGGCAATGTAATTAGCATGCCGAATATTACTTGGAATGGGAATTGGAACGGAATCGCCAATAGATAAGGCCATTTTACAATTTGGGCCCAAGTTAGAAGCAGAGCCTATGGTGTAAATTATCGATAGTCCATATCTCGGAAACTATAAGAGATAATGCAATTTCGCAAGCGGCAATGTAATTAGCATGCCGAATATTACTTGGAGTGTGAATTGGAACGAAATCGCCAATAGATAAGACCATTTTACAATTTGGGCCCAAGTTAGAAGCAGAGCCTAAGGTGTAAATTATCGATAGTCCATATCTCGGAAACTATAAGAGATAATGCAATTTGGCAACCGGCAATGTAATTAGCATGCCGAATATTACTTGGAATGTGAATTGGAACGAAATCGCCAATAGATAAGACCATTTTACAATTTGGGCCCAAGTTAGAAGCAGAGCCTAAGGTGTAAATTATCGATAGTCCATATCTCGGAAACTATAAGAGATAATGCAATTTGGCAACCGGCAATGTAATTAGCATGCCGAATATTACTTGCAATGTGAATTGCAACTAAATCGCCAATAGATAAGACCATTTTACAATTTGGGCCCAAGTTAGAAGCAGAGCCTAAGGTGTAAATTATCGATAGTCCATATCTCGGAAACTATAAGAGATAATGCAATTTGGCAACCGGCAATGTAATTACATGCCGAATATTACTTGGAATGTGAATTGGAACGAAATCGCCAATAGATAAGACCATTTTACAATTTGGGCCCAAGTTAGAAGCAGAGCCTAAGGTGTAAATTATCGATAGTCCATATCTCGGAAACTATAAGAGATAATGCAATTTTTCAACCGGCAATGTAATTAGCATGCCGAATATTACTTGGAATGTGAATTGGAACGAAATCGCCAATAGATAAGACCATTTTACAATTTGGGCCCAAGTTAGAAGCAGAGCCTAAGGTGTAAATTATCGATAGTCCATATCTCGGAAACTATAAGAGATAATGCAATTTGGCAACCGGCAATGTAATTAGCATGCCGAATATTACTTGCAATGTGAATTGCAACTAAATCGCCAATAGATAAGAGCATTTTACAATTTGGGCCCAAGTTAGAAGCAGAGCCTAAGGTGTAAATTATCGATAGTCCATATCTCGGAAACTATAAGAGATAATGCAATTTGGCAACCGGCAATGTAATTAGCATGCCGAATATTACTTGGAATGTGAATTGGAACGAAATCGCGAATAGATAAGACGATTTTACAATTTGGGCCCAAGTTAGAAGCAGAGCCTAAGATGTAAATTATCGATAGTCCATATCTCGGAAACTATAAGAGATAATGCAATTTTTCAACCGGCAATGTAATTAGCATGCCGAATATTACTTGGAATGTGAATTGGAACGAAATCGCCAATAGATAAGACCATTTTACAATTTGGGCCCAAGTTAGAAGCAGAGCCTAAGGTGTAAATTATCGATAGTCCATATCTCGGAAACTATAAGAGATAATGCAATTTGGCAACCGGCAATGTAATTAGCATGCCGAATATTACTTGGAATGTGAATTGGAACGAAATCGCCAATAGGTAAGACCATTTTACAATTTGGGCCCAAGTTAGAAGCAGAGCCTAAGGTGTAAATTATCGATAGTCCATATCTCGGAAACTATAAGAGATAATGCAATTTGGCAACCGGCAATGTAATTAGCATGCCGAATATTACTTGGAATGTGAATTGGAACGAAATCGCCAATAGATAAGACGATTTTACAATTTGGGCCCAAGTTAGAAGCAGAGCCTAAGGTGTAAATTATCGATAGTCCATATCTCGGAAACTATAAGAGATAATGCAATTTGGCAACCGGCAATGTAATTAGCATGCCGAATATTACTTGGAATGTGAATTGGAACGAAATCGCCAATAGAGAAGACCATTTTACAATTTGGGCCCAAGTTAGAAGCAGAGCCTAAGGTGTAAATTATCGATAGTCCATATCTCGGAAACTATAAGAGATAATGCAATTTGGCAACCGGCAATGTAATTAGCATGCCGAATATTACTTGGAATGTGAATTGGAACGAAATCGCCAATAGAGAAGACCATTTTACAATTTGGGCCCAAGTTAGAAGCAGAGCCTAAGGTGTAAATTATCGATAGTCCATATCTCGGAAACTATAAGAGATAATGCAATTTGGCCACCGGCAATGTAATTAGCATGCCGAATATTACTTGGAATGTGAATTGGAACGAAATCGCCAATAGATAAGACCATTTTACAATTTGGGCCCAAGTTAGAAGCAGAGCCTAAGGTGTAAATTATCGATAATCCATATCTCGGAAACTATAAGAGATAATGCAATTTGGCAACCGGCAATGTAATTAGCATGCCGAATATTACTTGGAATGTGAATTGGAACGAAATCGCCAATAGAGAAGACCATTTTACAATTTGGGCCCAAGTTAGAAGCACAGCCTAAGGTGTAAATTATCGATAGTCCATATCTCGGAAACTATAAGAGATAATGCAATTTGGCAACCGGCAATGTAATTAGCATGCCGAATATTACTTGGAATGTGAATTGGAACGAAAACGCCAATAGATAAGACCATTTTACAATTTGGGCCCAAGTTAGAAGCAGAGGCTAAGGTGTAAATTATCGATAGTCCATATCCCGGAAACTATAAGAGATAATGCAATTTGGCAACCGGAAATGTAATTAGCATGCCGAATATGACTTGGAATGTGAATTGGAACGAAATCGCCAATAGATAAGACCATTTTACAATTTGGGCCCAAGTTAGAAGCAGAGCCTAAGGTGTAAATTATTGATAGTCCATATCTCGGAAACTATAAGAGATAATGCAGTTTCGCAAGCGGCAATGTAATTAGCATGCCGAATATTACTTGGAGTGTGAATTGGAACGAAATCGCCAATAGATAAGACCATTTTACAATTTGGGCCCAAGTTAGAAGCAGAGGCTAAGGTGTAAATTATCGATAGTCCATATCCCGGAAACTATAAGAGATAATGCAATTTGGCAACCGGAAATGTAATTAGCATGCCGAATATGACTTGGAATGTGAATTGGAACGAAATCGCCAATAGATAAGACCATTTTACAATTTGGGCCCAAGTTAGAAGCAGAGGCTAAGGTGTAAATTATCGATAGTCCATATCCCGGAAACTATAAGAGATAATGCAATTTGGCAACCGGAAATGTAATTAGCATGCCGAATATGACTTGGAATGTGAATTGGAACGAAATCGCCAATAGATAAGACCATTTTACAATTTGGGCCCAAGTTAGAAGCAGAGCCTAAGGTGTAAATTATCGATAGTCCATATCTCGGAAACTATAAGAGATAATGCAATTTGGCAACCGGCAATGTAATTAGCATGCCGAATATTACTTGGAATGTGAATTGGAACGAAATCGCCAATAGATAAGACCATTTTACAATTTGGGCCCAAGTTAGAAGCAGAGCCTAAGGTGTAAATTATTGATAGTCCATATCTCGGAAACTATAAGAGATAATGCAGTTTCGCAAGCGGCAATGTAATTAGCATGCCGAATATTACTTGGAGTGTGAATTGGAACGAAATCGCCAATAGATAAGACCATTTTACAATTTGGGCCCAAGTTAGAAGCAGAGCCTAAGGTGTAAATTATCGATAGTCCATATCTCGGAAACTATAAGAGATAATGCAATTTGGCAAGCGGCAATGTAATTAGCATGCCGAATATTACTTGGAATGTGAATTGGAACGAAATCGCCAATAGATAAGACCATTTTACAATTTGGGCCCAAGTTAGAAGCAGAGCCTAAGGTGTAAATTATCGATAGTCCATATCTCGGAAACTATAAGAGATAATGCAATTTGGCAACCGGCAATGTAATTAGCATGCCGAGTATTACTTGGAATGTGAATTGGAACGAAATCGCCAATAGATAAGACCATTTTACAATTTGGGCCCAAGTTAGAAGCAGAGCCTAAGGTGTAAATTATCGATAGTCCATATCTCGGAAACTATAAGAGTTAATGCATTTTGGCAACCGGCAATGTAATTAGCATGCCGAATATTACTTGGAATGTTAATTGGAACGAAATCGCCAATAGATGAGACCATTTTACAATTTGGGCCCAAGTTAGAAGCAGAGCCTAAGGTGTAATTAAATTATTGATAGTCCATATCTCGGAAACTATAAGAGATAATGCAATTTCGCAATCGGCAATGTAATTAGCATGCCGAATATCACTTGGAATGTGAATTGGGACGAAATCGCCAATAGATAAGACCATTTTACAATTTGGGCCCAAGTTAGAAGCAGAGCCTAAGGTGTAAATTATCGATAGTCCATATCTCGAAAACTATAAGAGATAATGCAATTTGGCAACCGGCAATGTAATTAGCATGCCGAATATTACTTGGAATGTGAATTGGAACGAAATCGCCAATAGATAAGACCATTTTACAATTTGGGCCCAAGTTAGAAGCAGAGCCTAAGGTGTAAATTATCGAGAGTCCATATCTCGGAAACTATAAGAGATAATGCAATTTGGCAACCGGCAATGTAATTAGCATGCCGAATATTACTTGGAATGTGAATTGGAACGAAATCGCCAATAGATAAGACCATTTTACAATTTGGGCCCAAGTTAGAAGCAGAGCCTAAGGTGTAAATTATTGATAGTCCATATCTCGGAAACTATAAGAGATAATGCAATTTCGCAACCGGCAATGTAATTAGCATGCCGAATATTACTTGGAGTGTGAATTGGAACGAAATCGCCAATAGGTAAGACCATTTTACAATTTGGGCCCAAGTTAGAAGCAGAGCCTAAGGTGTAAATTATCGATAGTCCATATCTCGGAAACTATAAGAGATAATGCAATTTGGCAACCGGCAATGTAATTAGCATGCCGAATATTACTTGGAATGTGAATTGGAACGAAATCGCCAATAGAGAAGACCATTTTACAATTTGGGCCCAAGTTAGAAGCAGAGCCTAAGGTGTAAATTATCGATAGTCCATATCTCGGAAACTATAAGAGATAATGCAATTTGGCAACCGGCAATGTAATTAGCATGCCGAATATTACTTGGAATGTGAATTGGAACGAAATCGCCAATAGATAAGACCATTTTACAATTTGGGCCCAAGTTAGAAGCAGAGCCTAAGGTGTAAATTATCGATAGTCCATATCTCGGAAACTATAAGAGATAATGCAATTTGGCAACCGGCAATGTAATTAGCATGCCGAATATTACTTGGAATGTGAATTGGAACGAAATCGCCAATAGAGAAGACCATTTTACAATTTGGGCCCAAGTTAGAAGCAGAGCCTAAGGTGTAAATTATCGATAGTCCATATCTCGGAAACTATAAGAGATAATGCAATTTGGCAACCGGCAATGTAATTAGCATGCCGAATATTACTTGGAATGTGAATTGGAACGAAAACGCCAATAGGTAAGACCATTTTACAATTTGGGCCCAAGTTAGAAGCAGAGCCTAAGGTGTAAATTATCGATAGTCCATATCTCGGAAACTATAAGAGATAATGCAATTTGGCAACCGGCAATGTAATTAGCATGCCGAATATTACTTGGAATGTGAATTGGAACGAAATCGCCTATAGATAAGGCCATTTTACAATTTGGGCCCAAGTTAGAAGCAGAGCCTATGGTGTAAATTATCGATAGTCCATATCTCGGAAACTATAAGAGATAATGCAATTTCGCAAGCGGCAATGTAATTAGCATGCCGAATATTACTTGGAGTGTGAATTGGAACGAAATCGCCAATAGATAAGACCATTTTACAATTTGGGCCCAAGTTAGAAGCAGAGCCTAAGGTGTAAATTATCGATAGTCCATATCTCGGAAACTATAAGAGATAATGCAATTTGGCAACCGGCAATGTAATTAGCATGCCGAATATTACTTGGAATGTGAATTGGAACGAAATCGCCAATAGAGAAGACCATTTTACAATTTGGGCCCAAGTTAGAAGCAGAGCCTAAGGTGTAAATTATCGATAGTCCATATCTCGGAAACTATAAGAGATAATGCAATTTGGCAACCGGCAATGTAATTAGCATGCCGAATATTACTTGGAATGTGAATTGGAACGAAATCGCCAATAGAGAAGACCATTTTACAATTTGGGCCCAAGTTAGAAGCAGAGCCTAAGGTGTAAATTATCGATAGTCCATATCTCGGAAACTATAAGAGATAATGCAATTTGGCAACCGGCAATGTAATTAGCATGCCGAATATTACTTGGAATGTGAATTGGAACGAAATCGCCAATAGATAAGACCATTTTACAATTTGGGCCCAAGTTAGAAGCAGAGCCTAAGGTGTAAATTATCGATAGTCCATATCTCGGAAACTATAAGAGATAATGCAATTTGGCAACCGGCAATGTAATTAGCATGCCGAATATTACTTGGAATGTGAATTGGAACGAAATCGCCAATAGAGAAGACCATTTTACAATTTGGGCCCAAGTTAGAAGCAGAGCCTAAGGTGTAAATTATCGATAGTCCATATCTCGGAAACTATAAGAGATAATGCAATTTGGCAACCGGCAATGTAATTAGCATGCCGAATATTACTTGGAATGTGAATTGGAACGAAAACGCCAATAGGTAAGACCATTTTACAATTTGGGCCCAAGTTAGAAGCAGAGCCTAAGGTGTAAATTATCGATAGTCCATATCTCGGAAACTATAAGAGATAATGCAATTTGGCAACCGGCAATGTAATTAGCATGCCGAATATTACTTGGAATGTGAATTGGAACGAAATCGCCTATAGATAAGGCCATTTTACAATTTGGGCCCAAGTTAGAAGCAGAGCCTATGGTGTAAATTATCGATAGTCCATATCTCGGAAACTATAAGAGATAATGCAATTTCGCAAGCGGCAATGTAATTAGCATGCCGAATATTACTTGGAGTGTGAATTGGAACGAAATCGCCAATAGATAAGACCATTTTACAATTTGGGCCCAAGTTAGAAGCAGAGCCTAAGGTGTAAATTATCGATAGTCCATATCTCGGAAACTATAAGAGATAATGCAATTTGGCAACCGGCAATGTAATTAGCATGCCGAATATTACTTGGAATGTGAATTGGAACGAAATCGCCAATAGAGAAGACCATTTTACAATTTGGGCCCAATTTAGAAGCAGAGCCTAAGGTGTAAATTATCGATAGTCCATATCTCGGAAACTATAAGAGATAATGCAATTTGGCAACCGGCAATGTAATTAGCATGCCGAATATTACTTGGAATGTGAATTGGAACGAAAACGCCAATAGGTAAGACCATTTTACAATTTGGGCCCAAGTTAGAAGCAGAGCCTAAGGTGTAAATTATCGATAGTCCATATCTCGGAAACTATAAGAGATAATGCAATTTGGCAACCGGCAATGTAATTAGCATGCCGAATATTACTTGGAATGTGAATTGGAACGAATTCGCCAATAGATAAGACCATTTTACAATTTGGGCCCAAGTTAGAAGCAGAGCCTAAGGTGTAAATTATCGATAGTCCATATCTCGGAAACTATAAGAGATAATGCAATTTGGCAACCGGCAATGTAATTAGCATGCCGAATATTACTTGGAATGGGAATTGGAACGGAATCGCCAATAGATAAGGCCATTTTACAATTTGGGCCCAAGTTAGAAGCAGAGCCTATGGTGTAAATTATCGATAGTCCATATCTCGGAAACTATAAGAGATAATGCAATTTCGCAAGCGGAAATGTAATTAGCATGCCGAATATTACTTGGAGTGTGAATTGGAACGAAATCGCCAATAGATAAGACCATTTTACAATTTGGGCCCAAGTTAGAAGCAGAGCCTAAGGTGTAAATTATCGATAGTCCATATCTCGGAAACTATAAGAGATAATGCAATTTGGCAACCGGCAATGTAATTAGCATGCCGAATATTACTTGGAATGTGAATTGGAACGAAATCGCCAATAGATAAGACCATTTTACAATTTGGGCCCAAGTTAGAAGCAGAGCCTAAGGTGTAAATTATCGATAGTCCATATCTCGGAAACTATAAGAGATAATGCAATTTGGCAACCGGCAATGTAATTAGCATGCCGAATATTACTTGCAATGTGAATTGCAACTAAATCGCCAATAGATAAGACCATTTTACAATTTGGGCCCAAGTTAGAAGCAGAGCCTAAGGTGTAAATTATCGATAGTCCATATCTCGGAAACTATAAGAGATAATGCAATTTGGCAACCGGCAATGTAATTACATGCCGAATATTACTTGGAATGTGAATTGGAACGAAATCGCCAATAGATAAGACCATTTTACAATTTGGGCCCAAGTTAGAAGCAGAGCCTAAGGTGTAAATTATCGATAGTCCATATCTCGGAAACTATAAGAGATAATGCAATTTTTCAACCGGCAATGTAATTAGCATGCCGAATATTACTTGAAATGTGAATTGGAACGAAATCGCCAATAGATAAGACCATTTTACAATTTGGGCCCAAGTTAGAAGCAGAGCCTAAGGTGTAAATTATCGATAGTCCATATCTCGGAAACTATAAGAGATAATGCAATTTGGCAACCGGCAATGTAATTAGCATGCCGAATATTACTTGAAATGTGAATTGCAACTAAATCGCCAATAGATAAGACCATTTTACAATTTGGGCCCAAGTTAGAAGCAGAGCCTAAGGTGTAAATTATCGATAGTCCATATCTCGGAAACTATAAGAGATAATGCAATTTGGCAACCGGCAATGTAATTAGCATGCCGAATATTACTTGGAATGTGAATTGGAACGAAATCGCCAATAGATAAGACGATTTTACAATTTGGGCCCAAGTTAGAAGCAGAGCCTAAGATGTAAATTATCGATAGTCCATATCTCGGAAACTATAAGAGATAATGCAATTTTTCAACCGGCAATGTAATTAGCATGCCGAATATTACTTGGAATGTGAATTGGAACGAAATCGCCAATAGATAAGACCATTCCACAATTTGGGCCCAAGTTAGAAGCAGAGCCTAAGGTGTAAATTATCGATAGTCCATATCTCGGAAACTATAAGAGATAATGCAATTTGGCAACCGGCAATGTAATTAGCATGCCGAATATTACTTGGAATGTGAATTGGAACGAAATCGCCAATAGGTAAGACCATTTTACAATTTGGGCCCAAGTTAGAAGCAGAGCCTAAGGTGTAAATTATCGATAGTCCATATCTCGGAAACTATAAGAGATAATGCAATTTGGCAACCGGCAATGTAATTAGCATGCCGAATATTACTTGGAATGTGAATTGGAACGAAATCGCCAATAGATAAGACGATTTTACAATTTGGGCCCAAGTTAGAAGCAGAGCCTAAGGTGTAAATTATCGATAGTCCATATCTCGGAAACTATAAGAGATAATGCAATTTGGCAACCGGCAATGTAATTAGCATGCCGAATATTACTTGGAATGTGAATTGGAACGAAATCGCCAATAGAGAAGACCATTTTACAATTTGGGCCCAAGTTAGAAGCAGAGCCTAAGGTGTAAATTATCGATAGTCCATATCTCGGAAACTATAAGAGATAATGCAATTTGGCAACCGGCAATGTAATTAGCATGCCGAATATTACTTGGAATGTGAATTGGAACGAAATCGCCAATAGAGAAGACCATTTTACAATTTGGGCCCAAGTTAGAAGCAGAGCCTAAGGTGTAAATTATCGATAGTCCATATCTCGGAAACTATAAGAGATAATGCAATTTGGCCACCGGCAATGTAATTAGCATGCCGAATATAACTTGGAATGTGAATTGGAACGAAATCGCCAATAGATAAGACCATTTTACAATTTGGGCCCAAGTTAGAAGCAGAGCCTAAGGTGTAAATTATCGATAATCCATACCTCGGAAACTATAAGAGATAATGCAATTTGGCAACCGGCAATGTAATTAGCATGCCGAATATTACTTGGAATGTGAATTGGAACGAAATCGCCAATAGAGAAGACCATTTTACAATTTGGGCCCAAGTTAGAAGCACAGCCTAAGGTGTAAATTATCGATAGTCCATATCTCGGAAACTATAAGAGATAATGCAATTTGGCAACCGGCAATGTAATTAGCATGCCGAATATTACTTGGAATGTGAATTGGAACGAAAACGCCAATAGATAAGACCATTTTACAATTTGGGCCCAAGTTAGAAGCAGAGGCTAAGGTGTAAATTATCGATAGTCCATATCCCGGAAACTATAAGAGATAATGCAGTTTGGCAACCGGAAATGTAATTAGCATGCCGAATATGACTTGGAATGTGAATTGGAACGAAATCGCCAATAGATAAGACCATTTTACAATTTGGGCCCAAGTTAGAAGCAGAGCCTAAGGTGTAAATTATCGATAGTCCATATCTCGGAAACTATAAGAGATAATGCAATTTGGCAACCGGCAATGTAATTAGCATGCCGAATATTACTTGGAATGTGAATTGGAACGAAATCGCCAATAGATAAGACCATTTTACAATTTGGGCCCAAGTTAGAAGCAGAGCCTAAGGTGTAAATTATTGATAGTCCATATCTCGGAAACTATAAGAGATAATGCAGTTTCGCAAGCGGCAATGTAATTAGCATGCCGAATATTACTTGGAGTGTGAATTGGAACGAAATCGCCAATAGATAAGACCATTTTACAATTTGGGCCCAAGTTAGAAGCAGAGCCTAAGGTGTAAATTATCGATAGTCCATATCTCGGAAACTATAAGAGATAATGCAATTTGGCAAGCGGCAATGTAATTAGCATGCCGAATATTACTTGGAATGTGAATTGGAACGAAATCGCCAATAGATAAGACCATTTTACAATTTGGGCCCAAGTTAGAAGCAGAGCCTAAGGTGTAAATTATCGATAGTCCATATCTCGGAAACTATAAGAGATAATGCAATTTGGCAACCGGCAATGTAATTAGCATGCCGAGTATTACTTGGAATGTGAATTGGAACGAAATCGCCAATAGATAAGACCATTTTACAATTTGGGCCCAAGTTAGAAGCAGAGCCTAAGGTGTAAATTATCGATAGTCCATATCTCGGAAACTATAAGAGTTAATGCATTTTGGCAACCGGCAATGTAATTAGCATGCCGAATATTACTTGGAATGTTAATTGGAACGAAATCGCCAATAGATCAGACCATTTTACAATTTGGGCCCAAGTTAGAAGCAGAGCCTAAGGTGTAATTAAATTATTGATAGTCCATATCTCGGAAACTATAAGAGATAATGCAATTTCGCAATCGGCAATGTAATTAGCATGCCGAATATCACTTGGAATGTGAATTGGAACGAAATCGCCAATAGATAAGACCATTTTACAATTTGGGCCCAAGTTAGAAGCAGAGCCTAAGGTGTAAATTATCGATAGTCCATATCTCGAAAACTATAAGAGATAATGCAATTTGGCAACCGGCAATGTAATTAGCATGCCGAATATTACTTGGAATGTGAATTGGAACGAAATCGCCAATAGATAAGACCATTTTACAATTTGGGCCCAAGTTAGAAGCAGAGCCTAAGGTGTAAATTATCGAGAGTCCATATCTCGGAAACTATAAGAGATAATGCAATTTGGCAACCGGCAATGTAATTAGCATGCCGAATATTACTTGGAATGTGAATTGGAACGAAATCGCCAATAGATAAGACCATTTTACAATTTGGGCCCAAGTTAGAAGCAGAGCCTAAGGTGTAAATTATTGATAGTCCATATCTCGGAAACTATAAGAGATAATGCAATTTCGCAACCGGCAATGTAATTAGCATGCCGAATATTACTTGGAGTGTGAATTGGAACGAAATCGCCAATAGGTAAGACCATTTTACAATTTGGGCCCAAGTTAGAAGCAGAGCCTAAGGTGTAAATTATCGATAGTTCATATCTCGGAAACTATAAGAGATAATGCAATTTGGCAACCGGCAATGTAATTAGCATGCCGAATATTACTTGGAATGTGAATTGGAACGAAATCGCCAATAGAGAAGACCATTTTACAATTTGGGCCCAAGTTAGAAGCAGAGCCTAAGGTGTAAATTATCGATAGTCCATATCTCGGAAACTATAAGAGATAATGCAATTTGGCAACCGGCAATGTAATTAGCATGCCGAATATTACTTGGAATGTGAATTGGAACGAAATCGCCAATAGATAAGACCATTTTACAATTTGGGCCCAAGTTAGAAGCAGAGCCTAAGGTGTAAATTATCGATAGTCCATATCTCGGAAACTATAAGAGATAATGCAATTTGGCAACCGGCAATGTAATTAGCATGCCGAATATTACTTGGAATGTGAATTGGAACGAAATCGCCAATAGAGAAGGCCATTTTACAATTTGGGCCCCAGTTAGAAGCAGAGCCTAAGGTGTAAATTATCGATAGTCCATATCTCGGAAACTATAAGAGATAATGCAATTTGGCAACCGGCAATGTAATTAGCATGCCGAATATTACTTGGAATGTGAATTGGAACGAAAACGCCAATAGATAAGACCATTTTACAATTTGGGCCCAAGTTAGAAGCAGAGGCTAAGGTGTAAATTATCGATAGTCCATATCTCGGAAACTATAAGAGATAATGCAATTTGGCAACCGGAAATGTAATTAGCATGCCGAATATTACTTGGAGTGTGAATTGGAACGAAATCGCCAATAGATAAGACCATTTTACAATTTGGGCCCAAGTTAGAAGCAGAGCCTAAGGTGTAAATTATCGATAGTCCATATCTCGGAAACTATAAGAGATAATGCAATTTGGCAACCGGCAATTTAATTAGCATGCCGAATATTACTTGGAATGTGAATTGGAACGAAATCGCCTATAGATAAGACCATTTTACAATTTGGGCCCAAGTTAGAAGCAGAGCCTAAGGTGTAAATTATTGATAGTCCATATCTCGGAAACTATAAGAGATAATGCAATTTCGCAAGCGGCAATGTAATTAGCATGCCGAATATTACTTGGAGTGTGAATTGGAACGAAATCGCCAATAGATAAGACCATTTTACAATTTGGGTCCAAGTTAGAAGCAGAGCCTAAGGTGTAAATTATCGATAGTCCATATCTCGGAAACTATAAGAGATAATGCAATTTGGCAACCGGCAATGTAATTAGCATGCCGAATATTACTTGGAATGTGAATTGGAACGAAATCGCCAATAGATAAGACCATTTTACAATTTGGGCCCAAGTTAGAAGCAGAGCCTAAGGTGTAAATTATCGATAGTCCATATCTCGGAAACTATAAGAGATAATGCAATTTGGCAACCGGCAATTTAATTAGCATGCCGAATATTACTTGGAATGTGAATTGGAACGAAATCGCCTATAGATAAGACCATTTTACAATTTGGGCCCAAGTTAGAAGCAGAGCCTAAGGTGTAAATTATTGATAGTCCATATCTCGGAAACTATAAGAGATAATGCAATTTCGCAAGCGGCAATGTCGCCAATAGATAAGACCATTTTACAATTTGGGCCCAAGTTAGAAGCAGAGCCTAAGGTGTAAATTATCGATAGTCCATATCTCGGAAACTATAAGAGATAATGCAATTTGGCAACCGGCAATGTAATTAGCATGCCGAATATTACTTGGAATGTGAATTGCAACTAAATCGCCAATAGATAAGGCCATTTTACAATTTGGGCCCAAGTTAGAAGCAGAGCCTAAGGTGTAAATTATCGATAGTCCATATCTCGGAAACTATAAGAGATAATGCAATTTGGCAACCGGCAATGTAATTAGCATGCGGAATATTACTTGGAATGTGAATTGGAACGAAATCGCCAATAGATAAGACCATTTTACAATTTGGGCCCAAGTTAGAAGCAGAGCCTAAGGTGTAAATTATTGATAGTCCATATCTCGGAAACTATAAGAGATAATGCAATTTCGCAACCGGCAATGTAATTAGCATGCCGAATATCACTTGGAATGTGAATTGGGACGAAATCGCCAATAGATAAGACCATTTTACAATTTGGGCCCAAGTTAGAAGCAGAGCCTAAGGTGTAAATTATCGATAGTCCATATCTCGGAAACTATAAGAGATAATGCAATTTGGTAACCGGCAATGTAATTAGCATGCCGAATATTACTTGGAATGTGAATTGGAACGAAATCGCCAATAGATAAGACCATTTTACAATTTGGGCCCAACTTAGAAGCAGAGCCTAAGGTGTAAATTATCGATAGTCCATATCTCGGAAACTATAAGAGATAATGCAATTTGGCAACCGGCAATGTAATTAGCATGCCGAATATTACTTGGAATGTGAATTGGAACGAAATCGCCAATAGGTAAGACCATTTTACAATTTGGGCCCAAGTTAGAAGCTGAGCCTAACGTGTAAATTATCGATAGTCCATATCTCGGAAACTATAAGAGATAATTCAATTTGGCAACCGGCAATGTAATTAGCATGCCGAATATTACTTGGAATGTGAATTGGAACGAAATCGCCAATAGATAAGACCATTTTACAATTTGGGCCCAAGTTAGAAGCAGAGCCTAAAGTGTAAATTATCGATAGTCCATATCTCGGAAACTATAAGAGATAATGCAATTTGGCAACCGGCAATGTAATTAGCATGCCGAATATTACTTGGAATGTGAATTGGAACGAAATCGCCAATAGATAAGACCATTTTACAATTTGGGCCCAAGTTAGAAGCAGAGCCTAAGGTGTAAATTATCGATAGTCCATATCTCGGAAACTATAAGAGATAATGCAATTTGGCAACCGGCAATGTAATTAGCATGCCGAATATTACTTGGAATGGGAATTGGAACGAAATCGCCAATAGATAAGGCCATTTTACAATTTGGGCCCAAGTTAGAAGCAGAGCCTATGGTGTAAATTATCGATAGTCCATATCTCGGAAACTATAAGAGATAATGCAATTTGGCAACCGGCAATGTAATTAGCATGCCGAATATTACTTGGAATGTGAATTGGAACGAAATTGCCAATAGATAAGACCATTTTACAATTTGGGCCCAAGTTAGAATCAGAGCCTAAGGTGTAAATTATCGATAGTGCATATCTCAGAAACTATAAGAGATAATGCAATTTCGCAACCGGCAATGTAATTAGCATGCCGAATATTACTTGGAATGTGAATTGGGACGAAATCGCCAATAGATAAGGCCATTTTACAATTTGGGCCCAAGTTAGAAGCAGAGCCTAAGGTGTAAATTATCGATAGTCCATATCTCGGAAACTATAAGAGATAATGCAATTTGGCAACCGGCAATGTAATTAGCATGCCGAATATTACTTGGAATGTGAATTGGAACGAAATCGCCAATAGATAAGACCATTTTACAATTTGGGCCCAAGTTAGAAGCAGAGCCTAAGGTGTAAGTTATTGATAGTCCATATCTCGGAAACTATAAGAGATAATGCAATTTCGCAACCGGCAATGTAATTAGCATGCCGAATATTACTAGGAGTGTGAATTGGAACGAAATCGCCAATAGATAAGACCATTTTACAATTTGGGCCCAAGTTAGAAGCAGAGCCTAAGGTGTAAATTATCGATAGTCCATATCTCGGAAACTATAAGAGATAATGCAATTTGGCAACCGGAAATGTAATTAGCATGCCGAATATTACTTGGAATGTGAATTGGGACGAAATCGCCAATAGATAAGACCATTTTACAATTTGGGCCCAAGTTAGAAGCAGAGCCTAAGGTGTAAATTATCGATAGTCCATATCTCGGAAACTATAAGAGATAATGCAATTTGGCAACCGGCAATGTAATTAGCATGCCGAATATTACTTGGAATGTGAATTGGAACGATATCGCCAATAGATAAGACCATTTTACAATTTGGGCCCAAGTTAGAAGCAGAGCCTAAGGTGTAAATTATCGATAGTCCATATCTCGGAAACTATAAGAGATAATGCAATTTGGCAACCGGCAATGTAATTAGCATGCCGAATATTACTTGGAATGTGAATTGGAACGAAATCGCCAATAGATAAGACCATTTTACAATTTGGGCCCAAGTTAGAAGCAGAGCCTAATGTGTAAATTATCGATAGTCCATATCTCGGAAACTATAAGAGATAATGCAATTTGGCAACCGGCAATGTAATTAGCATGCCGAATATTACTTGGAATGTGAATTGGAACGAAATCGCCAATAGATAAGACCATTTTACAATTTGGGCCCAAGTTAGAAGCAGAGCCTAAGGTTTAAATTATTGATAGTCCATATCTCGGAAACTATAAGAGATAATGCAATTTCGCAACCGGCAATGTAATTAGCATGCCGAATATTACTAGGAGTGTGAATTGGAACGAAATCGCCAATAGATAAGACCATTTTACAATTTGGGCCCAAGTTAGAAGCAGAGCCTAAGATGTAAATTATCGATAGTCCATATCTCGGAAACTATAAGAGATAATGCAATTTGGCAACCGGCAATGTAATTAGCATGCCGAATATTATTAGAATGTGAATTGGAACAAAATCGCCAATAGATAAGACCATTTTACAATTTGGGCCCAAGTTAGAAGCAGAGCCTAAGGTGTAAATTATCGATAGTCCATATCTCGGAAACTATAAGAGATAATGCAATTTGGCAACCGGCAATGTAATTAGCATGCCGAATATTACTTGGAATGTGAATTGGAACGAAATCGCCAATAGAGAAGACCATTTTACAATTTTGGGCCAAGTTAGAAGCAGAGCCTAAGGTGTAAATTATCGATAGTCCATATCTCGGAAACTATAAGAGATAATGCAATTTGGCAACCGGCAATGTAATTAGCATGCCGAATATTACTTGGAATGTGAATTGGAACGAAATCGCCAATAGAGAAGACCATTTTACAATTTGGGCCCAAGTTAGAAGCAGAGCCTAAGGTGTAAATTATCGATAGTCCATATCTCGGAAACTATAAGAGATAATGCAATTTGGCAACCGGCAATGTAATTAGCATGCCGAATATTACTTGGAATGTGAATTGGAACGAAAACGCCAATAGATAAGACCATTTTACAATTTGGGCCCAAGTTAGAAGCAGAGCCTAAGGTGTAAATTATCCATAGTCCATATCTCGGAAACTATAAGAGATAATGCAATTTGGCAACCGGCAATGTGATTAGCATGCCGAATATTACTTGGAATGTGAATTGGAACGAAATCGCCAATAGATAAGACCATTTTACAATTTGGGCCCAAGTTAGAAGCAGAGCCTAAGGTGTAAATTATCGATAGTCCATATCTCGGAAACTATAAGAGATAATGCAATTTGGCAACCGGCAATGTAATTAGCATGCCGAATATTACTTGGAATGTGAATTGGAACGAAAACGCCAATAGATAAGACCATTTTACAATTTGGGCCCAAGTTAGAAGCAGAGCCTAAGGTGTAAATTATCCATAGTCCATATCTCGGAAACTATAAGAGATAATGCAATTTGGCAACCGGCAATGTAATTAGCATGCCGAATATTACTTGGAATGTGAATTGGAACGAAAACGCCAATAGATAAGACCATTTTACAATTTGGGCCCAAGTTAGAAGCAGAGCCTAAGGTGTAAATTATCCATAGTCCATATCTCGGAAACTATAAGAGATAATGCAATTTGGCAACCGGCAATGTGATTAGCATGCCGAATATTACTTGGAATGTGAATTGGAACGAAATCGCCAATAGATAAGACCATTTTACAATTTGGGCCCAAGTTAGAAGCAGAGCCTAAGGTGTAAATTATCGATAGTCCATATCTCGGAAACTATAAGAGATAATGCAATTTGGCAACCGGCAATGTAATTAGCATGCCGAATATTACTTGGAATGTGAATTGGAACGAAATCGCCAATAGATAAGACCATTTTACAATTTGGGCCCAAGTTAGAAGCAGAGCCTAAGGTGTAAATTATCGATAGTCCATATCTCGGAAACTATAAGAGATAATGCAATTTGGCAACCGGCAATGTAATTAGCATGCCGAATATTACTTGGAATGTGAATTGGAACGAAATCGCCAATAGATAAGACCATTTTACAATTTGGGCCCAAGTTAGAAGCAGAGCCTAAGGTGTAAATTATTGATAGTCCATATCTCGGAAACTATAAGAGATAATGCAATTTCGCAACCGGCAATGTAATTAGCATGCCGAATATCACTTGGAATGTGAATTGGGACGAAATCGCCAATAGATAAGACCATTTTACAATTTGGGCCCAAGTTAGAAGCAGAGCCTAAGGTGTAAATTATCGATAGCCCATATCTCGGAAACTATAAGAGATAATGCAACTTGGCAACCGGCAATGTAATTAGCATGCCGAATATTACTTGGAATGTGAATTGGAACGAAATCGCCAATAGATAAGACCATTTTACAATTTGGGCCCAAGTTAGAAGCAGAGCCTAAGATGTAAATTATCGATAGTCCATATC
Source organism: Rhynchophorus ferrugineus (assembly GCF_030347505.1). Classification (NCBI taxonomy): domain Eukaryota; kingdom Metazoa; phylum Arthropoda; class Insecta; order Coleoptera; family Curculionidae; genus Rhynchophorus; species Rhynchophorus ferrugineus. Next base: position 55,810 of record NW_027473035.1, read on the forward strand.
TCGGAAACTATAAGAGATAATGCAATTTGGCAACCGGCAATGTAATTAGCATGCCGAATATTACTTGGAATGTGAATTGGAACGAAATCGCCAATAGATAAGACCATTTTACAATTTGGGCCCAAGTTAGAAGCAGAGCCTAAGGTGTAAATTATCGATAGTCCATATCTCGGAAACTATAAGAGATAATTCAATTTGGCAACCGGCAATGTAATTAGCATGCTGGATATTACTTGGAATGTGAATTGGAACGAAATCGCCAATAGGTAAGACCATTTTACAATTTGGGCCCAAGTTAGAAGCAGAGCCTAAGGTGTAAATTATTGATAGTCCATATCTCGGAAACTATAAGAGATAATGCAATTTGGCAACCGGCAATGTAATTAGCATGCCGAATATTACTTGGAATGTGAATTGGAACGAAATCGCCAATAGATAAGACGATTTTACAATTTGGGCCCAAGTTAGAAGCAGAGCCTAAGATGTAAATTATCGATAGTCCATATCTCGGAAACTATAAGAGATAATGCAATTTTTCAACCGGCAATGTAATTAGCATGCCGAATATTACTTGGATTGTGAATTGGAACGAAATCGCCAATAGATAAGACCATTTTACAATTTGGGCCCAAGTTAGAAGCAGAGCCAAAGGTGTAAATTATCGATAGTCCATATCTCGGAAACTATAAGAGATAATGCAATTTGGCAACCGGCAATGTAATTAGCATGCCGAATATTACTTGGAATGTGAATTGGAACGAAATCGCCAATAGGTAAGACCATTTTACAATTTGGGCCCAAGTTAGAAGCAGAGCCTAAGGTGTAAATTATCGATAGTCCATATCTCGGAAACTATAAGAGATAATGCAATTTGGCAACCGGCAATGTAATTAGCATGCCGAATATTACTTGGAATGTGAATTGGAACGAAATCGCCAATAGATAAGACGATTTTACAATTTGGGCCCAAGTTAGAAGCAGAGCCTAAGGTGTAAATTATCGATAGTCCATATCTCGGAAACTATAAGAGATAATGCAATTTGGCAACCGGCAATGTAATTAGCATGCCGAATATTACTTGGAATGTGAATTGGAACGAAATCGCCAATAGAGAAGACCATTTTACAATTTGGGCCCAAGTTAGAAGCAGAGCCTAAGGTGTAAATTATCGATAGTCCATATCTCGGAAACTATAAGAGATAATGCAATTTGGCAACCGGCAATGTAATTAGCATGCCGAATATTACTTGGAATGTGAATTGGAACGAAATCGCCAATAGATAAGACCATTTTACAATTTGGGCCCAAGTTAGAAGCAGAGCCTAAGGTGTAAATTATCGATAGTCCATATCTCGGAAACTATAAGAGATAATGCAATTTGGCAACCGGCAATGTAATTAGCATGCCGAATATTACTTGGAATGTGAATTGGAACGAAATCGCCAATAGAGAAGACCATTTTACAATTTGGGCCCAAGTTAGAAGCACAGCCTAAGGTGTAAATTATCGATAGTCCATATCTCGGAAGCTATAAGAGATAATGCAATTTGGCAACCGGCAATGTAATTAGCATGCCGAATATTACTTGGAATGTGAATTGGAACGAAAACGCCAATAGATAAGACCATTTTACAATTTGGGCCCAAGTTAGAAGCAGAGGCTAAGGTGTAAATTATCGATAGTCCATATCCCGGAAACTATAAGAGATAATGCAATTTGGCAACCGGAAATGTAATTAGCATGCCGAATATTACTTGGAATGTGAATTGGAACAAAATCGCCAATAGATAAGACCATTTTACAATTTGGGCCCAAGTTAGAAGCAGAGCCTAAGGTGTAAATTATCGATACTCCATATCTCGGAAACTATAAGAGATAATGCAATTTAGCAACCGGCAATGTAATTAGCATGCCGAATATTACTTGGAATGTGAATTGGAACGAAATCGCCAATAGATAAGACCATTTTACAATTTGGGCCCAAGTTAGAAGCAGAGCCTAAGGTGTAAATTATTGATAGTCCATATCTCGGAAACTATAAGAGATAATGCAGTTTCGCAAGCGGCAATGTAATTAGCATGCCGAATATTACTTGGAGTGTGAATTGGAACGAAATCGCCAATAGATAAGACCATTTTACAATTTGGGCCCAAGTTAGAAGCAGAGCCTAAGGTGTAAATTATCGATAGTCCATATCTCGGAAACTATAAGATATAATGCAATTTGGCAAGCGGCAATGTAATTAGCATGCCGAATATTACTTGGAATGTGAATTGGAACGAAATCGCCAATAGATAAGACCATTTTACAATTTGGGCCCAAGTTAGAAGCAGAGCCTAAGATGTAAATTATCGATAGTCCATATCTCGGAAACTATAAGAGATAATGCAATTTGGCAACCGGCAATGTAATTAGCATGCCGAGTATTACTTGGAATGTGAATTGGAACGAAATCGCCAATAGATAAGACCATTTTACAATTTGGGCCCAAGTTAGAAGCAGAGCCTAAGGTGTAAATAATCGATAGTCCATATCTCGGAAACTATAAGAGATAATGCAATTTGGCAACCGGCAATGTAATTAGCATGCCGAATATTACTTGGAATGTGAATTGGAACGAAATCGCCAATAGATGAGACCATTTTACAATTTGGGCCCAAGTTAGAAGCAGAGCCTAAGGTGTAATTAAATTATTGATAGTCCATATCTCGGAACCTATAAGAGATAATGCAATTTCGCAACCGGCAATGTAATTAGCATGCCGAATATTACTTGGAGTGTGAATTGGAACGAAATCGCCAATAGGTAAGACCATTTTACAATTTGGGCCCAAGTTAGAAGCAGAGCCTAAGGTGTAAATTATCGATAGTCCATATCTCGGAAACTATAAGAGATAATGCAATTTGGCAACCGGCAATGTAATTAGCATGCCGAATATTACTTGGAATGTGAATTGGAACGAAATCGCCAATAGAGAAGACCATTTTACAATTTGGGCCCAAGTTAGAAGCAGAGCCTAAGGTGTAAATTATCGATAGTCCATATCTCGGAAACTATAAGAGATAATGCAATTTGGCAACCGGCAATGTAATTAGCATGCCGAATATTACTTGGAATGTGAATTGGAACGAAATCGCCAATAGAGAAGACCATTTTACAATTTGGGCCCAAGTTAGAAGCAGAGCCTAAGGTGTAAATTATCGATAGTCCATATCTCGGAAACTATAAGAGATAATGCAATTTGGCAACCGGCAATGTAATTAGCATGCCGAATATTACTTGGAATGTGAATTGGAACGAAAACGCCAATAGGTAAGACCATTTTACAATTTGGGCCCAAGTTAGAAGCAGAGCCTAAGGTGTAAATTATCGATAGTCCATATCTCGGAAACTATAAGAGATAATGCAATTTGGCAACCGGCAATGTAATTAGCATGCCGAATATTACTTGGAATGTGAATTGGAACGAAATCGCCAATAGATAAGACCATTTTACAATTTGGGCCCAAGTTAGAAGCAGAGCCTAAGGTGTAAATTATCGATAGTCCATATCTCGGAAACTATAAGAGATAATGCAATTTGGCAACCGGCAATGTAATTAGCATGCCGAATATTACTTGGAATGTGAATTGGAACGAAATCGCCTATAGATAAGGCCATTTTACAATTTGGGCCCAAGTTAGAAGCAGAGCCTATGGTGTAAATTATCGATAGTCCATATCTCGGAAACTATAAGAGATAATGCAATTTCGCAAGCGGCAATGTAATTAGCATGCCGAATATTACTTGGAGTGTGAATTGGAACGAAATCGCCAATAGATAAGACCATTTTACAATTTGGGCCCAAGTTAGAAGCAGAGCCTAAGGTGTAAATTATCGATAGTCCATATCTCGGAAACTATAAGAGATAATGCAATTTGGCAACCGGCAATGTAATTAGCATGCCGAATATTACTTGGAATGTGAATTGGAACGAAATCGCCAATAGAGAAGACCATTTTACAATTTGGGCCCAAGTTAGAAGCAGAGCCTAAGGTGTAAATTATCGATAGTCCATATCTCGGAAACTATAAGAGATAATGCAATTTGGCAACCGGCAATGTAATTAGCATGCCGAATATTACTTGGAATGTGAATTGGAACTAAAACGCCAATAGGTAAGACCATTTTACAATTTGGGCCCAAGTTAGAAGCAGAGCCTAAGGTGTAAATTATCGATAGTCCATATCTCGGAAACTATAAGAGATAATGCAATTTGGCAACCGGCAATGTAATTAGCATGCCGAATATTACTTGGAATGTGAATTGGAACGAAATCGCCAATAGATAAGACCATTTTACAATTTGGGCCCAAGTTAGAAGCAGAGCCTAAGGTGTAAATTATCGATAGTCCATATCTCGGAAACTATAAGAGATAATGCAATTTGGCAACCGGCAATGTAATTAGCATGCCGAATATTACTTGGAATGGGAATTGGAACGGAATCGCCAATAGATAAGGCCATTTTACAATTTGGGCCCAAGTTAGAAGCAGAGCCTATGGTGTAAATTATCGATAGTCCATATCTCGGAAACTATAAGAGATAATGCAATTTCGCAAGCGGCAATGTAATTAGCATGCCGAATATTACTTGGAGTGTGAATTGGAACGAAATCGCCAATAGATAAGACCATTTTACAATTTGGGCCCAAGTTAGAAGCAGAGCCTAAGGTGTAAATTATCGATAGTCCATATCTCGGAAACTATAAGAGATAATGCAATTTGGCAACCGGCAATGTAATTAGCATGCCGAATATTACTTGGAATGTGAATTGGAACGAAATCGCCAATAGATAAGACCATTTTACAATTTGGGCCCAAGTTAGAAGCAGAGCCTAAGGTGTAAATTATCGATAGTCCATATCTCGGAAACTATAAGAGATAATGCAATTTGGCAACCGGCAATGTAATTAGCATGCCGAATATTACTTGCAATGTGAATTGCAACTAAATCGCCAATAGATAAGACCATTTTACAATTTGGGCCCAAGTTAGAAGCAGAGCCTAAGGTGTAAATTATCGATAGTCCATATCTCGGAAACTATAAGAGATAATGCAATTTGGCAACCGGCAATGTAATTACATGCCGAATATTACTTGGAATGTGAATTGGAACGAAATCGCCAATAGATAAGACCATTTTACAATTTGGGCCCAAGTTAGAAGCAGAGCCTAAGGTGTAAATTATTGATAGTCCATATCTCGGAAACTATAAGAGATAATGCAATTTCGCAACCGGCAATGTAATTAGCATGCCGAATATTACTAGGAGTGTGAATTGGAACGAAATCGCCAGTAGATAAGACCATTTTACAATTTGGGCCCAAGTTAGAAGCAGAGCCTAAGGTGTAAATTATCGATAGTCCATATCTCGGAAACTATAAGAGACAATGCAATTTGGCAACCGGCAATGTAATTAGCATGCCGAATATTACTTGGAATGTGAATTGGAACGAAATCGCCAATAGATAAGACCATTTTACAATTTGGGCCCAAGTTAGAAGCAGAGCCTAAGGTGTAAATTATCGATAGTCCATATCTCGGAAACTATAAGAGATAATGCAATTTGGCAACCGGCAATGTAATTAGCATGCCGAATATTACTTGGAATGTGAATTGGAACGATATCGCCAATAGATAAGACCATTTTACAATTTGAGCCCAAGTTAGAAGCAGAGCCTAAGGTGTAAATTATCGATAGTCCATATCTCGGAAACTATAAGAGATAATGCAATTTGGCAACCGGCAATGTAATTAGCATGCCGAATATTACTTGGAATGTGAATTGGAACGAAATCGCCAATAGATAAGACCATTTTACAATTTGGGCCCAAGTTAGAAGCAGAGCCTAATGTGTAAATTATCGATAGTCCATATCTCGGAAACTATAAGAGATAATGCAATTTGGCAACCGGCAATGTAATTAGCATGCCGAATATTACTTGGAATGTGAATTGGAACGAAATCGCCAATAGATAAGACCATTTTACAATTTGGGCCCAAGTTAGAAGCAGAGCCTAAGGTGTAAATTATTGATAGTCCATATCTCGGAAACTATAAGAGATAATGCAATTTCGCAACCGGCAATGTAATTAGCATGCCGAATATTACTAGGAGTGTGAATTGGAACGAAATCGCCAATAGATAAGACCATTTTACAATTTGGGCCCAAGTTAGAAGCAGAGCCTAAGGTGTAAATTATCGATAGTCCATATCTCGGAAACTATAGGAGATAATGCAATTTGGCAACCGGCAATGTAATTAGCATACCGAATATTACTTGGAATGTGAATTGGAACGAAATCGCCAATAGATAAGACCATTTTACAATTTGGGCCTAAGTTAGAAGCAGAGCCTAAGGTGTAAATTATTGATAGTCCATATCTCGGAAACTATAAGAGATAATGCAATTTCGCAACCGGCAATGTAATTAGCATGCCGAATATCACTTGGAATGTGAATTGGGACGAAATCGCCAATAGATAAGACCATTTTACAATTTGGGCCCAAGTTAGAAGCAGAGCCTAAGGTGTAAATTATCGATAGTCCATATCTCGGAAACTATAAGAGATAATGCAATTTGGCAACCGGCAATGTAATTAGCATGCCGAATATTACTTGGAATGTGAATTGGAACGAAATCGCCAATAGATAAGACCATTTTACAATTTGGGCCCAAGTTAGAAGCAGAGCCTAAGGTGTAAATTATCGATAGGCCATATCTCGGAAACTATAAGAGATAATGCAATTTGGCAACCGGCTATGTAATTAGCATGCCGAATATTACTTGGAATGTGAATTGGAACGAAATCGCCAATAGATAAGACCATTTTACAATTTGGGCCCAAGTTAGAAGCAGAGCCTAAGGTGTAAATTATCGATAGTCCATATCTCGGAAACTATAAGAGATAATGCAATTTGGCAACCGGCAATGTAATTAGCATGCCGAATATTACTTGGAATGGGAATTGGAACGGAATCGCCAATAGATAAGGCCATTTTACAATTTGGGCCCAAGTTAGAAGCAGAGCCTATGGTGTAAATTATCGATAGTCCATATCTCGGAAACTATAAGAGTTAATGCAATTTGGCAACCGGCAATATAATTAGCATGCCGAATATTACTTGGAATGTGAATTGGATCGAAATCGCCAATAGATAAGACCATTTTACAATTTGGGCCCAAGTTAGAAGCAGAGCCTAAGGTGTAAATTATCGATAGTCCATATCTCGGAAACTATAAGAGATAATGCAATTTGGCAACCGGCAATGTAATTAGCATGCCGAATATTACTTGGAATGTGAATTGGAACGAAATTGCCAATAGATAAGACCATTTTACAATTTGGGCCCAAGTTAGAATCAGAGCCTAAGGTGTAAATTATCGATAGTCCATATCTCAGAAACTATAAGATATAATGCAATTTCGCAACCGGCAATGTAATTAGCATGCCGAATATTACTTGGAATGTGAATTGGGACGAAATCGCCAATAGATAAGGCCATTTTACAATTTGGGCCCAAGTTAGAAGCAGAGCCTAAGGTGTAAATTATCGATAGTCCATATCTCGGAAAGTATAAGAGATAATGCAATTTGGCAACCGGCAATGTAATTAGCATGCCGAATATTACTTGGAATGTGAATTGGAACGAAATCGCCAATAGATAAGACCATTTTACAATTTGGGCCCAAGTTAGTAGCAGAGCCTAAGGTGTAAATTATCGATAGTCCATATCTCGGAAACTATAAGAGATAATGCAATTTGGCAACCGGCAATGTAATTAGCATGCCGAATATTACTTGGAATGGGAATTGGAACGGAATCGCCAATAGATAAGGCCATTTTACAATTTGGGCCCAAGTTAGAAGCAGAGCCTATGGTGTAAATTATCGATAGTCCATATCTCGGAAACTATAAGAGATAATGCAATTTCGCAAGCGGCAATGTAATTAGCATGCCGAATATTACTTGGAGTGTGAATTGGAACGAAATCGCCAATAGATAAGACCATTTTACAATTTGGGCCCAAGTTAGAAGCAGAGCCTAAGGTGTAAATTATTGATAGTCCATATCTCGGAAACTATAAGAGATAATGCAATTTGGCAACCGGCAATGTAATTAGCATGCCGAATATTACTTGGAATGTGAATTGGAACGAAATCGCCAATAGATAAGACCATTTTACAATTTGGGCCCAAGTTAGAAGCAGAGCCTAAGGTGTAAATTATCGATAGTCCATATCTCGGAAACTATAAGAGATAATGCAATTTGGCAACCGGCAATGTAATTAGCATGCCGAATATTACTTGGAATGTGAATTGGAACGAAATCGCCAATAGATAAGACCATTTTACAATTTGGGCCCAAGTTAGAAGCAGAGCCTAAGGTGTAAATTATCGATAGTCCATATCTCGGAAACTATAAGAGATAATGCAATTTGGCAACCGGCAATGTAATTAGCATGCCGAATATTACTTGGAATGTGAATTGGAACGATATCGCCAATAGATAAGACCATTTTACAATTTGGGCCCAAGTTAGAAGCAGAGCCTAAGGTGTAAATTATCGATAGTCCATATCTCGGAAACTATAAGAGATAATGCAATTTGGCAACCGGCAATGTAATTAGCATGCCGAATATTACTTGGAATGTGAATTGGAACGAAATCGCCAATAGATAAGACCATTTTACAATTTGGGCCCAAGTTAGAAGCAGAGCCTAATGTGTAAATTATCGATAGTCCATATCTCGGAAACTATAAGAGATAATGCAATTTGGCAACCGGCAATGTAATTAGCATGCCGAATATTACTTGGAATGTGAATTGGAACGAAATCGCCAATAGATAAGACCATTTTACAATTTGGGCCCAAGTTAGAAGCAGAGCCTAAGGTGTAAATTATTGATAGTCCATATCTCGGAAACTATAAGAGATAATGCAATTTCGCAACCGGCAATGTAATTAGCATGCCGAATATTACTAGGAGTGTGAATTGGAACGAAATCGCCAATAGATAAGACCATTTTACAATTTGGGCCCAAGTTAGAAGCAGAGCCTAAGGTGTAAATTATCGATAGTCCATATCTCGGAAACTATAGGAGATAATGCAATTTGGCAACCGGCAATGTAATTAGCATGCCGAATATTACTTGGAATGTGAATTGGAACGAAATCGCCAATAGATAAGACCATTTTACAATTTGGGCCTAAGTTAGAAGCAGAGCCTAAGGTGTAAATTATTGATAGTCCATATCTCGGAAACTATAAGAGATAATGCAATTTCGCAACCGGCAATGTAATTAGCATGCCGAATATCACTTGGAATGTGAATTGGGACGAAATCGCCAATAGATAAGACCATTTTACAATTTGGGCCCAAGTTAGAAGCAGAGCCTAAGGTGTAAATTATCGATAGGCCATATCTCGGAAACTATAAGAGATAATGCAATTTGGCAACCGGCAATGTAATTAGCATGCCGAATATTACTTGGAATGTGAATTGGAACGAAATCGCCAATAGATAAGACCATTTTACAATTTGGGCCCAAGTTAGAAGCAGAGCCTAAGGTGTAAATTATCGATAGTCCATATCTCGGAAACTATAAGAGATAATGCAATTTGGCAACCGGCAATGTAATTAGCATGCCGAATATTACTTGGAATGGGAATTGGAACGGAATCGCCAATAGATAAGGCCATTTTACAATTTGGGCCCAAGTTAGAAGCAGAGCCTATGGTGTAAATTATCGATAGTCCATATCTCGGAAACTATAAGAGTTAATGCAATTTGGCAACCGGCAATATAATTAGCATGCCGAATATTACTTGGAATGTGAATTGGAACGAAATCGCCAATAGATAAGACCATTTTACAATTTGGGCCCAAGTTAGAAGCAGAGCCTAAGGTGTAAATTATCGATAGTCCATATCTCGGAAACTATAAGAGATAATGCAATTTGGCAACCGGCAATGTAATTAGCATGCCGAATATTACTTGGAATGTGAATTGGAACGAAATCGCCAATAGATAAGACCATTTTACAATTTGGGCCCAAGTTAGAAGCAGAGCCTAAGGTGTAAATTATCGATAGGCCATATCTCGGAAACTATAAGAGATAATGCAATTTGGCAACCGGCAATGTAATTAGCATGCCGAATATTACTTGGAATGTGAATTGGAACGAAATCGCCAATAGATAAGACCATTTTACAATTTGGGCCCAAGTTAGAAGCAGAGCCTAAGGTGTAAATTATCGATAGTCCATATCTCGGAAACTATAAGAGATAATGCAATTTGGCAACCGGCAATGTAATTAGCATGCCGAATATTACTTGGAATGGGAATTGGAACGGAATCGCCAATAGATAAGGCCATTTTACAATTTGGGCCCAAGTTAGAAGCAGAGCCTATGGTGTAAATTATCGATAGTCCATATCTCGGAAACTATAAGAGTTAATGCAATTTGGCAACCGGCAATATAATTAGCATGCCGAATATTACTTGGAATGTGAATTGGAACGAAATCGCCAATAGATAAGACCATTTTACAATTTGGGCCCAAGTTAGAAGCAGAGCCTAAGGTGTAAATTATCGATAGTCCATATCTCGGAAACTATAAGAGATAATGCAATTTGGCAACCGGCAATGTAATTAGCATGCCGAATATTACTTGGAATGTGAATTGGAACGAAATTGCCAATAGATAAGACCATTTTACAATTTGGGCCCAAGTTAGAATCAGAGCCTAAGGTGTAAATTATCGATAGTCCATATCTCAGAAACTATAAGATATAATGCAATTTCGCAACCGGCAATGTAATTAGCATGCCGAATATTACTTGGAATGTGAATTGGGACGAAATCGCCAATAGATAAGGCCATTTTACAATTTGGGCCCAAGTTAGAAGCAGAGCCTAAGGTGTAAATTATCGATAGTCCATATCTCGGAAACTATAAGAGATAATGCAATTTGGCAACCGGCAATGTAATTAGCATGCCGAATATTACTTGGAATGTGAATTGGAACGAAATCGCCAATAGATAAGACCATTTTACAATTTGGGCCCAAGTTAGAAGCAGAGCCTAAGGTGTAAATTATTGATAGTCCATATCTCGGAAACTATAAGAGATAATGCAATTTCGCAACCGGCAATGTAATTAGCATGCCGAATATTACTAGGAGTGTGAATTGGAACGAAATCGCCAGTAGATAAGACCATTTTACAATTTGGGCCCAAGTTAGAAGCAGAGCCTAAGGTGTAAATTATCGATAGTCCATATCTCGGAAACTATAAGAGACAATGCAATTTGGCAACCGGCAATGTAATTAGCATGCCGAATATTACTTGGAATGTGAATTGGAACGAAATCGCCAATAGATAAGACCATTTTACAATTTGGGCCCAAGTTAGAAGCAGAGCCTAAGGTGTAAATTATCGATAGTCCATATCTCGGAAACTATAAGAGATAATGCAATTTGGCAACCGGCAATGTAATTAGCATGCCGAATATTACTTGGAATGTGAATTGGAACGATATCGCCAATAGATAAGACCATTTTACAATTTGGGCCCAAGTTAGAAGCAGAGCCTAAGGTGTAAATTATCGATAGTCCATATCTCGGAAACTATAAGAGATAATGCAATTTGGCAACCGGCAATGTAATTAGCATGCCGAATATTACTTGGAATGTGAATTGGAACGAAATCGCCAATAGATAAGACCATTTTACAATTTGGGCCCAAGTTAGAAGCAGAGCCTAATGTGTAAATTATCGATAGTCCATATCTCGGAAACTATAAGAGATAATGCAATTTGGCAACCGGCAATGTAATTAGCATGCCGAATATTACTTGGAATGTGAATTGGAACGAAATAGCCAATAGGTAAGACCATTTTACAATTTGGGCCCAAGTTAGAAGCAGAGCCTAAGGTGTAAATTATTGATAGTCCATATCTCGGAAACTATAAGAGATAATGCAATTTCGCAACCGGCAATGTAATTAGCATGCCGAATATTACTAGGAGTGTGAATTGGAACGAAATCGCCAATAGATAAGACCATTTTACAATTTGGGCCCAAGTTAGAAGCAGAGCCTAAGGTGTAAATTATCGATAGTCCATATCTCGGAAACTATAGGAGATAATGCAATTTGGCAACCGGCAATGTAATTAGCATGCCGAATATTACTTGGAATGTGAATTGGAACGAAATCGCCAATAGATAAGACCATTTTACAATTTGGGCCTAAGTTAGAAGCAGAGCCTAAGGTGTAAATTATTGATAGTCCATATCTCGGAAACTATAAGAGATAATGCAATTTCGCAACCGGCAATGTAATTAGCATGCCGAATATCACTTGGAATGTGAATTGGGACGAAATCGCCAATAGATAAGACCATTTTACAATTTGGGCCCAAGTTAGAAGCAGAGCCTAAGGTGTAAATTATCGATAGTCCATATCTCGGAAACTATAAGAGATAATGCAATTTGGCAACCGGCAATGTAATTAGCATGCCGAATATTACTTGGAATGTGAATTGGAACGAAATCGCCAATAGATAAGACCATTTTACAATTTGGGCCCAAGTTAGAAGCAGAGACTAAGGTGTATATTATCGATAGGCCATATCTCGGAAACTATAAGAGATAATGCAATTTGGCAACCGGCAATGTAATTAGCATGCCGAATATTACTTGGAATGTGAATTGGAACGAAATCGCCAATAGATAAGACCATTTTACAATTTGGGCCCAAGTTAGAAGCAGAGCCTAAGGTGTAAATTATCGATAGTCCATATCTCGGAAACTATAAGAGAGAATGCAATTTGGCAACCGGCAATGTAATTAGCATGCCGAATATTACTTGGAATGTGAATTCGAACGAAATCGCCAATAGATAAGACCATTTTACAATTTGGGCCCAAGTTAGAAGCAGAGCCTAAGGTGTAAATTATCGATAGTCCATATCTCGGAAACTATAAGAGATAATGCAATTTGGCAACCGTCAATGTAATTAGCATGCCGAATATTAATTGGAATGTGAATTGGAACGAAATCGCCAATAGATAAGACCATTTTACAATTTGGGCCCAAGTTAGAAGCAGAGCCTAAGGTGTAAATTATCGATAGTCCATATCTCGGAAACTATAAGAGAGAATGCAATTTGTCAACCGGCAATGTAATTAGCATGCCGAATATTACTTGGAATGTGAATTGGAACGAAATCGCCAATAGATAAGACCATTTTACAATTTGGGCCCAAGTTAGAAGCAGAGCCTAAGGTGTAAATTATCGATAGTCCATATCTCGGAAACTATAAGAGATAATGCAATTTGGCAACCGGCAATGTAATTAGCATGCCGAATATTAATTGGAATGTGAATTGGAACGAAATCGCCAATAGATAAGACCACTTTATAATTTGGGCCCAAGTTAGAAGCAGAGCCTAAGGTGTAAATTATCGATAGTCCATATCTCGGAAACTATAAGAGATAATTCAATTTGGCAACCGGCAATGTAATTAGCATGCCGAATATTACTTGGAATGTGAATTGGAACGAAATCGCCAATAGATAAGACCATTTTACAATTTGGGCCCAAGTTAGAAGCAGAGCCTAAGGTGTAAATCATCGATAGTCCATATCTCGGAAACTATAAGAGATAATACAATTTGGCAACCGGCAATGTAATTAGCATGCCGAATATTGCTTGGAATGTGAATTGGAACGAAATCGCCAATAGATAAGACCATTTTACAATTTGGGAGCAAGTTAGAAGCAGAGCCTAAGGTGTAAATAATCGATAGTCCATATCTCGGAAACTATAAGAGATAATGCAATTTGGCAACCGGCAATGTAATTAGCATGCCGAATATTACTTGGAATGTGAATTGGAACGAAATCGCCAATAGATAAGACCATTTTACAATTTGGGCCCAAGTTAGAAGCAGAGCCTAAGGTGTAAATTATCGATAGTCCATATCTCGGAAACTATAAGAGATAATGCAATTTGGCAACCGGCAATGTAATTAGCATGCCGAATATTACTTGGAATGTGAATTGGAACGGAATCGCCAATAGGTAAGACCATTTTACAATTTGGGCCCAAGTTAGAAGCAGAGCCTAAGGTGTAAATTATCGATAGTCCATATCTCGGAAACTATAAGAGATAATGCAATTTGGCAACCGGCAATGTAATTAGCATGCCGAATATTACTTGGAATGTGAATTGGAACGAAATCGCCAATAGATAAGACCATTTTACAATTTGGGCCCAAGTTAGAAGCAGAGCCTAAGGTGTAAATTATCGATAGTCCATATCTCAGAAACTATAAGATATAATGCAATTTCGCAACCGGCAATGTAATTAGCATGCCGAATATTACTTGGAATGTGAATTGGAACGAAATCGCCAATAGATAAGACCATTTTACAATTTGGGCCCAAGTTAGAATCAGAGCCTAAGGTGTAAATTATCGATAGTCCATATCTCAGAAACTATAAGATATAATGCAATTTCGCAACCGGCAATGTAATTAGCATGCCGAATATTACTTGGAATGTGAATTGGGACGAAATCGCCAATAGATAAGGCCATTTTACAATTTGGGCCCAAGTTAGAAGCAGAGCCTAAGGTGTAAATTATCGATAGTCCATATCTCGGAAACTATAAGAGATAATGCAATTTGGCAACCGGCAATGTAATTAGCATGCCGAATATTACTTGGAATGTGAATTGGAACGAAATCGCCAATAGATAAGACCATTTTACAATTTGGGCCCAAGTTAGAAGCAGAGCCTAAGGTGTAAATTATCGATAGTCCATATCTCGGAAACTATAAGAGATAATGCAATTTGGCAACCGGCAATGTAATTAGCATGCCGAATATTACTTGGAATGGGAATTGGAACGGAATCGCCAATAGATAAGGCCATTTTACAATTTGGGCCCAAGTTAGAAGCAGAGCCTATGGTGTAAATTATCGATAGTCCATATCTCGGAAACTATAAGAGATAATGCAATTTCGCAAGCGGCAATGTAATTAGCATGCCGAATATTACTTGGAGTGTGAATTGGAACGAAATCGCCAATAGATAAGACCATTTTACAATTTGGGCCCAAGTTAGAAGCAGAGCCTAAGGTGTAAATTATCGATAGTCCATATCTCGGAAACTATAAGAGATAATGCAATTTGGCAACCGGCAATGTAATTAGCATGCCGAATATTACTTGGAATGTGAATTGGAACGAAATCGCCAATAGATAAGACCATTTTACAATTTGGGCCCAAGTTAGAAGCAGAGCCTAAGGTGTAAATTATCGATAGTCCATATCTCGGAAACTATAAGAGATAATGCAATTTGGCAACCGGCAATGTAATTAGCATGCCGAATATTACTTGCAATGTGAATTGCAACTAAATCGCCAATAGATAAGACCATTTTACAATTTGGGCCCAAGTTAGAAGCAGAGCCTAAGGTGTAAATTATCGATAGTCCATATCTCGGAAACTATAAGAGATAATGCAATTTGGCAACCGGCAATGTAATTACATGCCGAATATTACTTGGAATGTGCATTGGAACGAAATCGCCAATAGATAAGACCATTTTACAATTTGGGCCCAAGTTAGAAGCAGAGCCTAAGGTGTAAATTATTGATAGTCCATATCTCGGAAACTATAAGAGATAATGCAATTTCGCAACCGGCAATGTAATTAGCATGCCGAATATTACTAGGAGTGTGAATTGGAACGAAATCGCCAGTAGATAAGACCATTTTACAATTTGGGCCCAAGTTAGAAGCAGAGCCTAAGGTGTAAATTATCGATAGTCCATATCTCGGAAACTATAAGAGACAATGCAATTTGGCAACCGGCAATGTAATTAGCATGCCGAATATTACTTGGAATGTGAATTGGAACGAAATCGCCAATAGATAAAACCATTTTACAATTTGGGCCCAAGTTAGAAGCAGAGCCTAAGGTGTAAATTATCGATAGTCCATATCTCGGAAACTATAAGAGATAATGCAATTTAGCAACCGGCAATGTAATTAGCATGCCGAATATTACTTGGAATGTGAATTGGAACGATATCGCCAATAGATAAGACCATTTTACAATTTGGGCCCAAGTTAGAAGCAGAGCCTAAGGTGTAAATTATCGATAGTCCATATCTCGGAAACTATAAGAGATAATGCAATTTGGCAACCGGCAATGTAATTAGCATGCCGAATATTACTTGGAATGTGAATTGGAACGAAATCGCCAATAGATAAGACCATTTTACAATTTGGGCCCAAGTTAGAAGCAGAGCCTAATGTGTAAATTATCGATAGTCCATATCTCGGAAACTATAAGAGATAATGCAATTTGGCAACCGGCAATGTAATTAGCATGCCGAATATTACTTGGAATGTGAATTGGAACGAAATCGCCAATAGATAAGACCATTTTACAATTTGGGCCCAAGTTAGAAGCAGAGCCTAAGGTGTAAATTATTGATAGTCCATATCTCGGAAACTATAAGAGATAATGCAATTTCGCAACCGGCAATGTAATTAGCATGCCGAATATTACTAGGAGTGTGAATTGGAACGAAATCGCCAATAGATAAGACCATTTTACAATTTGGGCCCAAGTTAGAAGCAGAGCCTAAGGTGTAAATTATCGATAGTCCATATCTCGGAAACTATAGGAGATAATGCAATTTGGCAACCGGCAATGTAATTAGCATGCCGAATATTACTTGGAATGTGAATTGGAACGAAATCGCCAATAGATAAGACCATTTTACAATTTGGGCCTAAGTTAGAAGCAGAGCCTAAGGTGTAAATTATTGATAGTCCATATCTCGGAAACTATAAGAGATAATGCAATTTCGCAACCGGCAATGTAATTAGCATGCCGAATATCACTTGGAATGTGAATTGGGACGAAATCGCCAATAGATAAGACCATTTTACAATTTGGGCCCAAGTTAGAAGCAGAGCCTAAGGTGTAAATTATCGATAGTCCATATCTCGGAAACTATAAGAGATAATGCAATTTGGCAACCGGCAATGTAATTAGCATGCCGAATATTACTTGGAATGTGAATTGGAACGAAATCGCCAATAGATAAGACCATTTTACAATTTGGGCCCAAGTTAGAAGCAGAGCCTAAGGTGTAAATTATCGATAGGCCATATCTCGGAAACTATAAGAGATAATGCAATTTGGCAACCGGCAATGTAATTAGCATGCCGAATATTACTTGGAATGTGAATTGGAACGAAATCGCCAATAGATAAGACCATTTTACAATTTGGGCCCAAGTTAGAAGCAGAGCCTAAGGTGTAAATTATCGATAGTCCATATCTCGGAAACTATAAGAGATAATGCAATTTGGCAACCGGCAATGTAATTAGCATGCCGAATATTACTTGGAATGGGAATTGGAACGGAATCGCCAATAGATAAGGCCATTTTACAATTTGGGCCCAAGTTAGAAGCAGAGCCTATGGTGTAAATTATCGATAGTCCATATCTCGGAAACTATAAGAGTTAATGCAATTTGGCAACCGGCAATATAATTAGCATGCCGAATATTACTTGGAGTGTGAATTGGAACGAAATCGCCAATAGATAAGACCATTTTACAATTTGGGCCCAAGTTAGAAGCAGAGCCTAAAGTGTAAATTATCGATAGTCCATATCTCGGAAACTATAAGAGATAATGCAATTTGGCAACCGGCAATGTAATTAGCATGCCGAATATTACTTGGAATGTGAATTGGAACGAAATTGCCAATAGATAAGACCATTTTACAATTTGGGCCCAAGTTAGAATCCGAGCCTAAGGTGTAAATTATCGATAGTCCATATCTCAGAAACTATAAGATATAATGCAATTTCGCAACCGGCAATGTAATTAGCATGCCGAATATTACTTGGAATGTGAATTGGGACGAAATCGCCAATAGATAAGGCCATTTTACAATTTGGGCCCAAGTTAGAAGCAGAGCCTAAGGTGTAAATTATCGATAGTCCATATCTCGGAAACTATAAGAGATAATGCAATTTGGCAACCGGCAATGTAATTAGCATGCCGAATATTACTTGGAATGTGAATTGGAACGATATCGCCAATAGATAAGACCATTTTACAATTTGGGCCCAAGTTAGAAGCAGAGCCTAAGGTGTAAATTATCGATAGTCCATATCTCGGAAACTATAAGAGATAATGCAATTTGGCAACCGGCAATGTAATTAGCATGCCGAATATTACTTGGAATGTGAATTGGAACGATATCGCCAATAGATAAGACCATTTTACAATTTGGGCCCAAGTTAGAAGCAGAGCCTAAGGTGTAAATTATCGATAGTCCATATCTCGGAAACTATAAGAGATAATGCAATTTGGCAACCGGCAATGTAATTAGCATGCCGAATATTACTTGGAATGTGAATTGGAACGAAATCGCCAATAGATAAGACCATTTTACAATTTGGGCCCAAGTTAGAAGCAGAGCCTAATGTGTAAATTATCGATAGTCCATATCTCGGAAACTATAAGAGATAATGCAATTTGGCAACCGGCAATGTAATTAGCATGCCGAATATTACTTGGAATGTGAATTGGAACGAAATAGCCAATAGATAAGACCATTTTACAATTTGGGCCCAAGTTAGAAGCAGAGCCTAAGGTGTAAATTATTGATAGTCCATATCTCGGAAACTATAAGAGATAATGCAATTTCGCAACCGGCAATGTAATTAGCATGCCGAATATTACTAGGAGTGTGAATTGGAACGAAATCGCCAATAGATAAGACCATTTTACAATTTGGGCCCAAGTTAGAAGCAGAGCCTAAGGTGTAAATTATCGATAGTCCATATCTCGGAAACTATAGGAGATAATGCAATTTGGCAACCGGCAATGTAATTAGCATGCCGAATATTACTTGGAATGTGAATTGGAACGAAATCGCCAATAGATAAGACCATTTTACAATTTGGGCCTAAGTTAGAAGCAGAGCCTAAGGTGTAAATTATTGATAGTCCATATCTCGGAAAATATAAGAGATAATGCAATTTCGCAACCGGCAATGTAATTAGCATGCCGAATATCACTTGGAATGTGAATTGGGACGAAATCGCCAATAGATAAGACCATTTTACAATTTGGGCCCAAGTTAGAAGCAGAGCCTAAGGTGTAAATTATCGATAGTCCATATCTCGGAAACTATAAGAGATAATGCAATTTGGCAACCGGCAATGTAATTAGCATGCCGAATATTACTTGGAATGTGAATTGGAACGAAATCGCCAATAGATAAGACCATTTTACAATTTGGGCCCAAGTTAGAAGCAGAGCCTAAGGTGTAAATTATCGATAGGCCATATCTCGGAAACTATAAGAGATAATGCAATTTGGCAACCGGCAATGTAATTAGCATGCCGAATATTACTTGGAATGTGAATTGGAACGAAATCGCCAATAGATAAGACCATTTTACAATTTGGGCCCAAGTTAGAAGCAGAGCCTAAGGTGTAAATTATCGATAGTCCATATCTCGGAAACTATAAGAGAGAATGCAATTTGGCAACCGGCAATGTAATTAGCATGCCGAATATTACTTGGAATGTGAATTGGAACGAAATCGCCAATAGATAAGACCATTTTACAATTTGGGCCCAAGTTAGAAGCAGAGCCTAAGGTGTAAATTATCGATAGTCCATATCTCGGAAACTATAAGAGATAATGCAATTTGGCAACCGGCAATGTAATTAGCATGCCGAATATTAATTGGAATGTGAATTGGAACGAAATCGCCAATAGATAAGACCATTTTACAATTTGGGCCCAAGTTAGAAGCAGAGCCTAAGGTGTAAATTATCGATAGTCCATATCTCGGAAACTATAAGAGAGAATGCAATTTGGCAACCGGCAATGTAATTAGCATGCCGAATATTACTTGGAATGTGAATTGGAACGAAATCGCCAATAGATAAGACCATTTTACAATTTGGGCCCAAGTTAGAAGCAGAGCCTAAGGTGTAAATTATCGATAGTCCATATCTCGGAAACTATAAGAGATAATGCAATTTGGCAACCGGCAATGTAATTAGCATGCCGAATATTAATTGGAATGTGAATTGGAACGAAATCGCCAATAGATAAGACCATTTTATAATTTGGGCCCAAGTTAGAAGCAGAGCCTAAGGTGTAAATTATCGATAGTCCATATCTCGGAAACTATAAGAGATAATTCAATTTGGCAACCGGCAATGTAATTAGCATGCCGAA
Source organism: Rhynchophorus ferrugineus (assembly GCF_030347505.1). NCBI lineage: Eukaryota > Metazoa > Arthropoda > Insecta > Coleoptera > Curculionidae > Rhynchophorus > Rhynchophorus ferrugineus. The sequence goes on from NW_027473035.1 coordinate 76,150, forward strand.
TATTACTTGGAATGTGAATTGGAACGAAATCGCCAATAGATAAGACCATTTTACAATTTGGGCCCAAGTTAGAAGCAGAGCCTAAGGTGTAAATCATCGATAGTCCATATCTCGGAAACTATAAGAGATAATACAATTTGGCAACCGGCAATGTAATTAGCATGCCGAATATTGCTTGGAATGTGAATTGGAACGAAATCGCCAATAGATAAGACCATTTTACAATTTGGGAGCAAGTTAGAAGCAGAGCCTAAGGTGTAAATTATCGATAGTCCATATCTCGGAAACTATAAGAGATAATGCAATTTCGCAACCGGCAATGTAATTAGCATGCCGAATATCACTTGGAATGTGAATTGGGACGAAATCGCCAATAGATAAGACCATTTTACAATTTGGGCCCAAGTTAGAAGCAGAGCCTAAGGTGTAAATTATCGATAGTCCATATCTCGGAAACTATAAGAGATAATGCAATTTGGCAACCGGCAATGTAATTAGCATGCCGAATATTACTTGGAATGTGAATTGGAACGAAATCGCCAATAGATAAGACCATTTTACAATTTGGGCCCAAGTTAGAAGCCGAGCCTAAGGTGTAAATTATCGATAGTCCATATCTCGGAAACTATAAGAGATAATGCAATTTGGCAACCGGCAATGTAATTAGCATGCCGAATATTACTTGGAATGTGAATTGGAACGGAATCGCCAATAGGTAAGACCATTTTACAATTTGGGCCCAAGTTAGAAGCAGAGCCTAAGGTGTAAATTATCGATAGTCCATATCTCGGAAACTATAAGAGATAATGCAATTTGGCAACCGGCAATGTAATTAGCATGCCGAATATTACTTGGAATGTGAATTGGAACGAAATCGCCAATAGATAAGACCATTTTACAATTTGGGCCCAAGTTAGAAGCAGAGCCTAAGGTGTAAATTATCGATAGTCCATATCTCGGAAACTATAAGAGATAATGCAATTTGGCAACCGGCAATGTAATTAGCATGCCGAATATTACTTGGAATGTGAATTGGAACGAAATCGCCAATAGATAAGACCATTTTACAATTTGGGCCCAAGTTAGAAGCAGAGCCTAAGGTGTAAATTATCGATAGTCCATATCTCGGAAACTATAAGAGATAATGCAATTTCGCAACCGGCAATGTAATTAGCATGCCGAATATTACTTGTAGTGTGAATTGGAACGAAATCGCCAATAGATAAGACCATTTTACAATTTGGGCCCAAGTTAGAAGCAGAGCCTAAGGTGTAAATTATCGATAGTCCATATCTCGGAAACTATAAGAGATAATGCAATTTGGCAACCGGCAATGTAATTAGCATGCCGAATATTACTTGGAATGTGAATTGGAACGAAATCGCCAATAGATAAGACCATTTTACAATTTGGGCCCAAGTTAGAAGCAGAGCCTAAGGTGAAATTATCGATAGTCCATATCTCGGAAACTATAAGAGATAATGCAATTTGGCAACCGGCAATGTAATTAGCATGCCGAATATTACTTGGAATGTGAATTGGAACGAAATCGCCAATAGATAAGACCATTTTACAATTTGGGCCCAAGTTAGAAGCAGAGCCTAAGGTGTAAATTATCGATAGTCCATATCTCGGAAACTATAAGAGATAATTCAATTTGGCAACCGGCAATGTAATTAGCATGCCGAATATTACTTGGAATGTGTATTGGAACGAAATCGCCAATAGATAAGACCATTTTACAATTTGGGCCCAAGTTAGAAGCAGAGCCTAAGGTGTAAATTATCGATAGTCCATATCTCGGAAACTATAAGAGATAATGCAATTTGGCAACCGGCAATGTAATTAGAATGCCGAATATTACTTAGAATGTGAATTGGAACGAAATCGCCAATAGATAAGATCATTTTACAATTTGGGAGCAAGTTAGAAGCAGAGCCTAAGGTGTAAATTATCGATAGTCCATATCTCGGAAACTATAAGAGATAATGCAATTTGGCAACCGGCAATGTAATTAGCATGCCGAATATCACTTGGAATGTGAATTGGGACGAAATCGCCAATAGATAAGACCATTTTACAATTTGGGCCCAAGTTAGAAGCAGAGCCTAAGGTGTAAATTATCGATAGTCCATATCTCGGAAACTATAAGAGATAATGCAATTTGGCAACCGGCAATGTAATTAGCATGCCGAATATTACTTGGAATGTGAATTGGAACGAACTCGCCAATAGATAAGACCATTTTACAATTTGGGCCCAAGTTAGAAGCAGAGCCTAAGGTGTAAATTATCGATAGTCCATATCTCGGAAACTATAAGAGATAATGCAATTTGGCAACCGGCAATGTAATTAGCATGCCGAATATTACTTGGAATGTGAATTGGAACGGAATCGCCAATAGGTAAGACCATTTTACAATTTGGGCCCAAGTTAGAAGCAGAGCCTAAGGTGTGAATTATCGATAGTCCATATCTCGGAAACTATAAGAGATAATGCTATTTGGCAACCGGCAATGTAATTAGCATGCCGAATATTACTTGGAATGTGAATTGGAACGAAATCGCCAATAGATAAGACCATTTTACAATTTGGGCCCAAGTTAGAAGCAGAGCCTAAGGTGTAAATTATCGATAGTCCATATCTCGGAAACTATAAGAGATAATGCAATTTCGCAACCGGCAATGTAATTAGCATGCCGAATATTACTTGGAGTGTGAATTGGAACGAAATCGCCAATAGATAAGACCATTTTACAATTTGGGCCCAAGTTAGAAGCAGAGCCTAAGGTGTAAATTATCGATAGTCCATATCTCGGAAACTATAAGAGATAATGCAATTTGGCAACCGGCAATGTAATTAGCATGCCGAATATTACTTGGAATGTGAATTGGAACGAAATCGCCAATAGATAAGACCATTTTACAATTTGGGCCCAAGTTAGAAGCAGAGCCTAAGGTGTAAATTATCGATAGTCCATATCTCGGAAACTATAAGAGATAATGCAATTTGGCAACCGGCAATGTAATTAGCATGCCGAATATTACTTGAAATGTGAATTGGAACGAAATCGCCAATAGATAAGACCATTTTACAATTTGGGCCCAAGTTAGAAGCAGAGCCTAAGGTGTAAATTATCGATAGTCCATATCTCGGAAACTATAAGAGATAATGCAATTTGGCAACTGGCAATGTAATTAGCATGCCGAATATTACTTGGAATGTGAATTGCAACTAAATCGCCAATAGATAAGACCATTTTACAATTTGGGCCCAAGTTAGAAGCAGAGCCTAAGGTGTAAATTATCGATAGTCCATATCTCGGAAACTATAAGAGATAATGCAATTTGGCAACCGGCAATGTAATTAGCATGCCGAATATTACTTGGAATGTGAATTGGAACGATATCGCCAATAGATAAGACCATTTTACAATTTGGGCCCAAGTTAGAAGCAGAGCCTAAGGTGTAAATTATCGATAGTCCATATCTCGGAAACTATAAGAGATAATGCAATTTGGCAACCGGCAATGTAATTAGCATGCCGAATATTACTTGGAATGTGAATTGGAACGAAATCGCCAATAGATAAGACCATTTTACAATTTGGGCCCAAGTTAGAAGCAGAGCCTAAGGTGTAAATTATCGATAGTCCATATCTCGGAAACTATAAGAGATAATGCAATTTGGCAACCGGCAATGTAATTAGCATGCCGAATATTACTTGGAATGTGAATTGGAACGAAATCGCCAATAGATAAGACCATTTTACAATTTGGGCCCAAGTTAGAAGCAGAGCCTAAGGTGTAAATCATCGATAGTCCATATCTCGGAAACTATAAGAGATAATACAATTTGGCAACAGGCAATGTAATTAGCATGCCGAATATTACTTGGAATGTGAATTGGAACGAAATCGCCAATAGATAAGACCATTTTACAATTTGGGCCCAAGTTAGAAGCAGAGCCTAAGGTGTAAATTATCGATAGTCCATATCTCGGAAACTATAAGAGAGAATGCAATTTGGCAACCGGCAATGTAATTAGCATGCCGAATATTACTTGGAATGTGAATTGGAACGAAATCGCCAATAGATAAGACCATTTTACAATTTGGGCCCAAGTTAGAAGCAGAGCCTAAGGTGTAAATTATCGATAGTCCATATCTCGGAAACTATAAGAGATAATGCAATTTGGCAACCGGCAATGTAATTAGCATGCCGAATATTAATTGGAATGTGAATTGGAACGAAATCGCCAATAGATAAGACCATTTTACAATTTGGGCCCAAGTTAGAAGCAGAGCCTAAGGTGTAAATTATCGATAGTCCATATCTCGGAAACTATAAGAGAGAATGCAATTTGTCAACCGGCAATGTAATTAGCATGCCGAATATTACTTGGAATGTGAATTGGAACGAAATCGCCAATAGATAAGACCATTTTACAATTTGGGCCCAAGTTAGAAGCAGAGCCTAAGGTGTAAATTATCGATAGTCCATATCTCGGAAACTATAAGAGATAATGCAATTTGGCAACCGGCAATGTAATTAGCATGCCGAATATTAATTGGAATGTGAATTGGAACGAAATCGCCAATAGATAAGACCACTTTATAATTTGGGCCCAAGTTAGAAGCAGAGCCTAAGGTGTAAATTATCGATAGTCCATATCTCGGAAACTATAAGAGATAATTCAATTTGGCAACCGGCAATGTAATTAGCATGCCGAATATTACTTGGAATGTGAATTGGAACGAAATCGCCAATAGATAAGACCATTTTACAATTTGGGCCCAAGTTAGAAGCAGAGCCTAAGGTGTAAATCATCGATAGTCCATATCTCGGAAACTATAAGAGATAATACAATTTGGCAACCGGCAATGTAATTAGCATGCCGAATATTGCTTGGAATGTGAATTGGAACGAAATCGCCAATAGATAAGACCATTTTACAATTTGGGAGCAAGTTAGAAGCAGAGCCTAAGGTGTAAATAATCGATAGTCCATATCTCGGAAACTATAAGAGATAATGCAATTTGGCAACCGGCAATGTAATTAGCATGCCGAATATTACTTGGAATGTGAATTGGAACGAAATCGCCAATAGATAAGACCATTTTACAATTTGGGCCCAAGTTAGAAGCAGAGCCTAAGGTGTAAATTATCGATAGTCCATATCTCGGAAACTATAAGAGATAATGCAATTTGGCAACCGGCAATGTAATTAGCATGCCGAATATTACTTGGAATGTGAATTGGAACGGAATCGCCAATAGGTAAGACCATTTTACAATTTGGGCCCAAGTTAGAAGCAGAGCCTAAGGTGTAAATTATCGATAGTCCATATCTCGGAAACTATAAGAGATAATGCAATTTGGCAACCGGCAATGTAATTAGCATGCCGAATATTACTTGGAATGTGAATTGGAACGAAATCGCCAATAGATAAGACCATTTTACAATTTGGGCCCAAGTTAGAAGCAGAGCCTAAGGTGTAAATTATCGATAGTCCATATCTCAGAAACTATAAGATATAATGCAATTTCGCAACCGGCAATGTAATTAGCATGCCGAATATTACTTGGAATGTGAATTGGAACGAAATCGCCAATAGATAAGACCATTTTACAATTTGGGCCCAAGTTAGAATCAGAGCCTAAGGTGTAAATTATCGATAGTCCATATCTCAGAAACTATAAGATATAATGCAATTTCGCAACCGGCAATGTAATTAGCATGCCGAATATTACTTGGAATGTGAATTGGGACGAAATCGCCAATAGATAAGGCCATTTTACAATTTGGGCCCAAGTTAGAAGCAGAGCCTAAGGTGTAAATTATCGATAGTCGATATCTCGGAAACTATAAGAGATAATGCAATTTGGCAACCGGCAATGTAATTAGCATGCCGAATATTACTTGGAATGTGAATTGGAACGAAATCGCCAATAGATAAGACCATTTTACAATTTGGGCCCAAGTTAGAAGCCGAGCCTAAGGTGTAAATTATCGATAGTCCATATCTCGGAAACTATAAGAGATAATGCAATTTGGCAACCGGCAATGTAATTAGCATGCCGAATATTACTTGGAATGGGAATTGGAACGGAATCGCCAATAGATAAGGCCATTTTACAATTTGGGCCCAAGTTAGAAGCAGAGCCTATGGTGTAAATTATCGATAGTCCATATCTCGGAAACTATAAGAGATAATGCAATTTCGCAAGCGGCAATGTAATTAGCATGCCGAATATTACTTGGAGTGTGAATTGGAACGAAATCGCCAATAGATAAGACCATTTTACAATTTGGGCCCAAGTTAGAAGCAGAGCCTAAGGTGTAAATTATCGATAGTCCATATCTCGGAAACTATAAGAGATAATGCAATTTGGCAACCGGCAATGTAATTAGCATGCCGAATATTACTTGGAATGTGAATTGGAACGAAATCGCCAATAGATAAGACCATTTTACAATTTGGGCCCAAGTTAGAAGCAGAGCCTAAGGTGTAAATTATCGATAGTCCATATCTCGGAAACTATAAGAGATAATGCAATTTGGCAACCGGCAATGTAATTAGCATGCCGAATATTACTTGCAATGTGAATTGCAACTAAATCGCCAATAGATAAGACCATTTTACAATTTGGGCCCAAGTTAGAAGCAGAGCCTAAGGTGTAAATTATCGATAGTCCATATCTCGGAAACTATAAGAGATAATGCAATTTGGCAACCGGCAATGTAATTACATGCCGAATATTACTTGGAATGTGAATTGGAACGAAATCGCCAATAGATAAGACCATTTTACAATTTGGGCCCAAGTTAGAAGCAGAGCCTAAGGTGTAAATTATTGATAGTCCATATCTCGGAAACTATAAGAGATAATGCAATTTCGCAACCGGCAATGTAATTAGCATGCCGAATATTACTAGGAGTGTGAATTGGAACGAAATCGCCAGTAGATAAGACCATTTTACAATTTGGGCCCAAGTTAGAAGCAGAGCCTAAGGTGTAAATTATCGATAGTCCATATCTCGGAAACTATAAGAGACAATGCAATTTGGCAACCGGCAATGTAATTAGCATGCCGAATATTACTTGGAATGTGAATTGGAACGAAATCGCCAATAGATAAGACCATTTTACAATTTGGGCCCAAGTTAGAAGCAGAGCCTAAGGTGTAAATTATCGATAGTCCATATCTCGGAAACTATAAGAGATAATGCAATTTGGCAACCGGCAATGTAATTAGCATGCCGAATATTACTTGGAATGTGAATTGGAACGATATCGCCAATAGATAAGACCATTTTACAATTTGGGCCCAAGTTAGAAGCAGAGCCTAAGGTGTAAATTATCGATAGTCCATATCTCGGAAACTATAAGAGATAATGCAATTTGGCAACCGGCAATGTAATTAGCATGCCGAATATTACTTGGAATGTGAATTGGAACGAAATCGCCAATAGATAAGACCATTTTACAATTTGGGCCCAAGTTAGAAGCAGAGCCTAATGTGTAAATTATCGATAGTCCATATCTCGGAAACTATAAGAGATAATGCAATTTGGCAACCGGCAATGTAATTAGCATGCCGAATATTACTTGGAATGTGAATTGGAACGAAATCGCCAATAGATAAGACCATTTTACAATTTGGGCCCAAGTTAGAAGCAGAGCCTAAGGTGTAAATTATTGATAGTCCATATCTCGGAAACTATAAGAGATAATGCAATTTCGCAACCGGCAATGTAATTAGCATGCCGAATATTACTAGGAGTGTGAATTGGAACGAAATCGCCAATAGATAAGACCATTTTACAATTTGGGCCCAAGTTAGAAGCAGAGCCTAAGGTGTAAATTATCGATAGTCCCATATCTCGGAAACTATAGGAGATAATGCAATTTGGCAACCGGCAATGTAATTAGCATGCCGAATATTACTTGGAATGTGAATTGGAACGAAATCGCCAATAGATAAGACCATTTTACAATTTGGGCCTAAGTTAGAAGCAGAGCCTAAGGTGTAAATTATTGATAGTCCATATCTCGGAAACTATAAGAGATAATGCAATTTCGCAACCGGCAATGTAATTAGCATGCCGAATATCACTTGGAATGTGAATTGGGGACGAAATCGCCAATAGATAAGACCATTTTACAATTTGGGCCCAAGTTAGAAGCAGAGCCTAAGGTGTAAATTATCGATAGTCCATATCTCGGAAACTATAAGAGATAATGCAATTTGGCAACCGGCAATGTAATTAGCATGCCGAATATTACTTGGAATGTGAATTGGAACGAAATCGCCAATAGATAAGACCATTTTACAATTTGGGCCCAAGTTAGAAGCAGAGCCTAAGGTGTAAATTATCGATAGGCCATATCTCGGAAACTATAAGAGATAATGCAATTTGGCAACCGGCAATGTAATTAGCATGCCGAATATTACTTGGAATGTGAATTGGAACGAAATCGCCAATAGATAAGACCATTTTACAATTTGGGCCCAAGTTAGAAGCAGAGCCTAAGGTGTAAATTATCGATAGTCCATATCTCGGAAACTATAAGAGATAATGCAATTTGGCAACCGGCAATGTAATTAGCATGCCGAATATTACTTGGAATGGGAATTGGAACGGAATCGCCAATAGATAAGGCCATTTTACAATTTGGGCCCAAGTTAGAAGCAGAGCATATGGTGTAAATTATCGATAGTCCATATCTCGGAAACTATAAGAGTTAATGCAATTTGGCAACCGGCAATATAATTAGCATGCCGAATATTACTTGGAGTGTGAATTGGAACGAAATCGCCAATAGATAAGACCATTTTACAATTTGGGCCCAAGTTAGAAGCAGAGCCTAAGGTGTAAATTATCGATAGTCCATATCTCGGAAACTATAAGAGATAATGCAATTTGGCAACCGGCAATGTAATTAGCATGCCGAATATTACTTGGAATGTGAATTGGAACGAAATTGCCAATAGATAAGACCATTTTACAATTTGGGCCCAAGTTAGAATCCGAGCCTAAGGTGTAAATTATCGATAGGTCCATATCTCAGAAACTATAAGATATAATGCAATTTCGCAACCGGCAATGTAATTAGCATGCCGAATATTACTTGGAATGTGAATTGGGGACGAAATCGCCAATAGATAAGGCCATTTTACAATTTGGGCCCAAGTTAGAAGCAGAGCCTAAGGTGTAAATTATCGATAGTCCATATCTCGGAAACTATAAGAGATAATGCAATTTGGCAACCGGCAATGTAATTAGCATGCCGAATATTACTTGGAATGTGAATTGGAAACGAAATCGCCAATAGATAAGACCATTTTACAATTTGGGCCCAAGTTAGAAGCAGAGCCTAAGGTGTAAATTATTGATAGTCCATATCTCGGAAACTATAAGAGATAATGCAATTTTCGCAACCGGCAATGTAATTAGCATGCCGAATATTACTAGGAGTGTGAATTGGAACGAAATCGCCAGTAGATAAGACCATTTTACAATTTGGGCCCAAGTTAGAAGCAGAGCCTAAGGTGTAAATTATCGATAGTCCATATCTCGGAAACTATAAGAGACAATGCAATTTGGCAACCGGCAATGTAATTAGCATGCCGAATATTACTTGGAATGTGAATTGGAACGAAATCGCCAATAGATAAGACCATTTTACAATTTGGGCCCAAGTTAGAAGCAGAGCCTAAGGTGTAAATTATCGATAGTCCCATATCTCGGAAACTATAAGAGATAATGCAATTTGGCAACCGGCAATGTAATTAGCATGCCGAATATTACTTGGAATGTGAATTGGAAACGATATCGCCAATAGATAAGACCATTTTACAATTTGGGCCCAAGTTAGAAGCAGAGCCTAAGGTGTAAATTATCGATAGTCCATATCTCGGAAACTATAAGAGATAATGCAATTTGGCAACCGGCAATGTAATTAGCATGCCGAATATTACTTGGAATGTGAATTGGAACGAAATCGCCAATAGATAAGACCATTTTACAATTTGGGCCCAAGTTAGAAGCAGAGCCTAATGTGTAAATTATCGATAGTCCATATCTCGGAAACTATAAGAGATAATGCAATTTGGCAACCGGCAATGTAATTAGCATGCCGAATATTACTTGGAATGTGAATTGGAACGAAATAGCCAATAGATAAGACCATTTTTACAATTTGGGCCCAAGTTAGAAGCAGAGCCTAAGGTGTAAATTATTGATAGTCCATATCTCGGAAACTATAAGAGATAATGCAATTTCGCAACCGGCAATGTAATTAGCATGCCGAATATTACTAGGAGTGTGAATTGGAACGAAATCGCCAATAGATAAGACCATTTTACAATTTGGGCCCAAGTTAGAAGCAGAGCCTAAGGTGTAAATTATCGATAGTCCCATATCTCGGAAACTATAGGAGATAATGCAATTTGGCAACCGGCAATGTAATTAGCATGCCGAATATTACTTGGAATGTGAATTGGAACGAAATCGCCAATAGATAAGACCATTTTACAATTTGGGCCTAAGTTAGAAGCAGAGCCTAAGGTGTAAATTATTGATAGTCCATATCTCGGAAAATATAAGAGATAATGCAATTTCGCAACCGGCAATGTAATTAGCATGCCGAATATCACTTGGAATGTGAATTGGGACGAAATCGCCAATAGATAAGACCATTTTACAATTTGGGCCCAAGTTAGAAGCAGAGCCTAAGGTGTAAATTATCGATAGTCCATATCTCGGAAACTATAAGAGATAATGCAATTTGGCAACCGGCAATGTAATTAGCATGCCGAATATTACTTGGAATGTGAAATTGGAACGAAATCGCCAATAGATAAGACCATTTTACAATTTGGGCCCAAGTTAGAAGCAGAGCCTAAGGTGTAAATTATCGATAGGCCATATCTCGGAAACTATAAGAGATAATGCAATTTGGCAACCGGCAATGTAATTAGCATGGCGAATATTACTTGGAATGTGAATTGGAACGAAATCGCCAATAGATAAGACCATTTTACAATTTGGGCCCAAGTTAGAAGCAGAGCCTAAGGTGTAAATTATCGATAATCCATATCTCGGAAACTATAAGAGAGAATGCAAATTGGCAAACCGGCAATGTAATTAGCATGCCGAATATTACTTGGAATGTGAATTGGAACGAAATCGCCAATAGATAAGACCATTTTACAATTTGGGGCCCAAGTTAGAAGCAGAGGCCTAAGGTGTAAATTATCGATAGTCCATATCTCGGAAACTATAAGAGATAATGCAATTTGGCAACCGGCAATGTAATTAGCATGCCGAATATTAATTGGAATGTGAATTGGAACGAAATCGCCAATAGATAAGACCATTTTACAATTTGGGCCCCAAGTTAGAAGCAGAGCCTAAGGTGTAAATTATCGATAGTCCATATCTCGGAAAACTATAAGAGAGAATGCAATTTGGCAACCGGCAATGTAATTAGCATGCCGAATATTACTTGGAATGTGAATTGGAACGAAATCGCCAATAGATAAGACCATTTTACAATTTGGGCCCAAGTTAGAAGCAGAGCCTAAGGTGTAAATTATCGATAGTCCCATATCTCGGAAACTATAAGAGATAATGCAATTTGGCAACCGGCAATGTAATTAGCATGCCGAATATTAATTGGAATGTGAATTGGAACGAAATCGCCAATAGATAAGACCATTTTATAATTTGGGCCCAAGTTAGAAGCAGAGCCTAAGGTGTAAATTATCGATAGTCCATATCTCGGAAACTATAAGAGATAATTCAATTTGGCAACCGGCAATGTAATTAGCATGCCGAATATTACTTGGAATGTGAATTGGAACGAAATCGGCCAATAGATAAGACCATTTTACAATTTGGGCCCAAGTTAGAAGCAGAGCCTAAGGTGTAAATCATCGATAGTCCATATCTCGGAAACTATAAGAGATAATACAATTTGGCAACCGGCAATGTAATTAGCATGCCGAATATTGCTTGGAATGTGAATTGGAACGAAATCGCCAATAGATAAGACCATTTTACAATTTGGGAGCAAGTTAGAAGCAGAGCCTAAGGTGTAAATTATCGATAGTCCATATCTCGGAAACTATAAGAGATAATGCAATTTCGCAACCGGCAATGTAATTAGCATGCCGAATATCACTTGGAATGTGAATTGGGACGAAATCGCCAATAGATAAGACCATTTTACAATTTGGGCCCAAGTTAGAAGCAGAGCCTAAGGTGTAAATTATCGATAGTCCATATCTCGGAAACTATAAGAGATAATGCAATTTGGCAACCGGCAATGTAATTAGCATGCCGAATATTACTTGGAATGTGAATTGGAACGAAATCGCCAATAGATAAGACCATTTTACAATTTGGGCCCAAGTTAGAAGCAGAGCCTAAGGTGTAAATTATCGATAGTCCCATATCTCGGAAACTATAAGAGATAATGCAATTTGGCAACCGGCAATGTAATTAGCATGCCGAATATTACTTGGAATGTGAATTGGAACGGAATCGCCAATAGGTAAGACCATTTTACAATTTGGGCCCAAGTTAGAAGCAGAGCCTAAGGTGTAAATTATCGATAGTCCATATCTCGGAAACTATAAGAGATAATGCAATTTGGCAACCGGCAATGTAATTAGCATGCCGAATATTACTTGGAATGTGAATTGGAACGAAATCGCCAATAGATAAGACCATTTTACAATTTGGGCCCAAGTTAGAAGCAGAGCCTAAGGTGTAAATTATCGATAGTCCCATATCTCGGAAACTATAAGAGATAATGCAATTTGGCAACCGGCAATGTAATTAGCATGCCGAATATTACTTGGAATGTGAATTGGAACGAAATCGCCAATAGATAAGACCATTTTACAATTTGGGGCCCAAGTTAGAAGCAGAGCCTAAGGTGTAAATTATCGATAGTCCATATCTCGGAAACTATAAGAGATAATGCAATTTCGCAACCGGCAATGTAATTAGCATGCCGAATATTACTTGTAGTGTGAATTGGAACGAAATCGCCAATAGATAAGACCATTTTACAATTTGGGCCCAAGTTAGAAGCAGAGCCTAAGGTGTAAATTATCGATAGTCCATATCTCGGAAACTATAAGAGATAATGCAATTTGGCAACCGGCAATGTAATTAGCATGCCGAATATTACTTGGAATGTGAATTGGAACGAAATCGCCAATAGATAAGACCATTTTACAATTTGGGCCCAAGTTAGAAGCAGAGCCTAAGGTGAAATTATCGATAGTCCCATATCTCGGAAACTATAAGAGATAATGCAATTTGGCAACCGGCAATGTAATTAGCATGCCGAATATTACTTGGAATGTGAATTGGAACGAAATCGCCAATAGATAAGACCATTTTACAATTTGGGCCCAAGTTAGAAGCAGAGCCTAAGGTGTAAATTATCGATAGTCCATATCTCGGAAACTATAAGAGATAATTCAATTTGGCAACCGGCAATGTAATTAGCATGCCGAATATTACTTGGAATGTGTATTGGAACGAAATCGCCAATAGATAAGACCCTTTTACAATTTGCGCCCAAGTTAGAAGCAGAGCCTAAGGTGTAAATTATCGATAGTCCATATCTCGGAAAACTATAAGAGATAATGCAATTTGGCAACCGGCAATGTAATTAGCATGCCGAATATTACTTAGAATGTGAATTGGAACGAAATCGCCAATAGATAAGATCATTTTACAATTTGAGAGCAAGTTAGAAGCAGAGCCTAAGGTGTAAATTATCGATAGTCCATATCTCGGAAACTATAAGAGATAATGCAATTTCGCAACCGGCAATGTAATTAGCATGCCGAATATCACTTGGAATGTGAATTGGGACGAAATCGCCAATAGATAAGGCCATTTTACAATTTGGGCCCAAGTTAGAAGCAGAGCCTAAGGTGTAAATTATCGATAGTCCATATCTCGGAAACTATAAGAGATAATGCAATTTGGCAACCGGCAATGTAATTAGCATGCCGAATATTACTTGGAATGTGAATTGGAACGAACTCGCCAATAGATAAGACCATTTTACAATTTGGGCCCAAGTTAGAAGCAGAGCCTAAGGTGTAAATTATCGATAGTCCATATCTCGGAAACTATAAGAGATAATGCAATTTGGCAACCGGCAATGTAATTAGCATGCCGAATATTACTTGGAATGTGAATTGGAACGAAATCGGAAATCGCCAATAGGTAAGACCATTTTACAATTTGGGCCCAAGTTAGAAGCAGAGCCTAAGGTGTGAAATTATCGATAGTCCATATCTCGGAAACTATAAGAGATAATGCTATTTGGCAACCGGCAATGTAATTAGCATGCCGAATATTACTTGGAATGTGAATTGGAACGAAATCGCCAATAGATAAGACCATTTTACAATTTGGGCCCAAGTTAGAAGCAGAGCCTAAGGTGTAAATTATCGATAGTCCATATCTCGGAAACTATAAGAGATAATGCAATTTCGCAACCGGCAATGTAATTAGCATGCCGAATATTACTTGGAGTGTGAATTGGAACGAAATCGCCAATAGATAAGACCATTTTACAATTTGGGCCCAAGTTAGAAGCAGAGCCTAAGGTGTAAATTATCGATAGTCCATATCTCGGAAACTATAAGAGATAATGCAATTTGGCAACCGGCAATGTAATTAGCATGCCGAATATTACTTGGAATGTGAATTGGAACGAAATCGCCAATAGATAAGACCATTTTACAATTTGGGGCCCAAGTTAGAAGCAGAGCCTAAGGTGTAAATTATCGATAGTCCATATCTCGGAAACTATAAGAGATAATGCAATTTGGCAACCGGCAATGTAATTAGCATGCCCGAATATTACTTGAAATGTGAATTGGAACGAAATCGCCAATAGATAATACCATTTTACAATTTTGGGCCCAAGTTAGAAGCAGAGCCTAAGGTGTAAATTATCGATAGTCCATATCTCGGAAACTATAAGAGATAATGCAATTTGGCAACTGGCAATGTAATTAGCATGCCGAATATTACTTGGAATGTGAATTGCAACTAAATCGCCAATAGATAAGACCATTTTACAATTTGGGCCCAAGTTAGAAGCAGAGCCTAAGGTGTAAATTATCGATAGTCCCATATCTCGGAAACTATAAGAGATAATGCAATTTGGCAACCGGCAATGTAATTAGCATGCCGAATATTACTTGGAATGTGAATTGGAACGATATCGCCAATAGATAAGACCATTTTACAATTTGGGCCCCAAGTTAGAAGCAGAGCCTAAGGTGTAAATTATCGATAGTCCATATCTCGGAAACTATAAGAGATAATGCAATTTGGCAACCGGCAATGTAATTAGCATGCCGAATATTACTTGGAATGTGAATTGGAACGAAATCGCCAATAGATAAGACCATTTTACAATTTGGGCCCAAGTTAGAAGCAGAGCCTAAGGTGTAAATTATCGATAGTCCATATCTCGGAAACTATAAGAGATAATGCAATTTGGCAACCGGCAATGTAATTAGCATGCCGAATATTACTTGGAATGTGAATTGGAACGAAATCGCCAATAGATAAGACCATTTTACAATTTGGGCCCAAGTTAGAAGCAGAGCCTAAGGTGTAAATCATCGATAGTCCCATATCTCGGAAACTATAAGAGATAATACAATTTGGCAACAGGCAATGTAATTAGCATGCCGAATATTGCTTGGAATGTGAATTGGAACGAAATCGCCAATAGATAAGACCATTTTACAATTTGGGAGCAAGTTAGAAGCAGAGCCTAAGGTGTAAATTATCGATAGTCCATATCTCGGAAACTATAAGAGATAATGCAATTTCGCAACCGGCAATGTAATTAGCATGCCGAATATCACTTGGAATGTGAATTGGGACGAAATCGCCAATAGATAAGACCATTTTACAATTTGGGCCCAAGTTAGAAGCAGAGCCTAAGGTGTAAATTATCGATAGTCCATATCTCGGAAACTATAAGAGATAATGCAATTTGGCAACCGGCAATGTAATTAGCATGCCGAATATTACTTGGAATGTGAATTGGAACGATATCGCCAATAGATAAGACCATTTTACAATTTGGGCCCAAGTTAGAAGCAGAGCCTAAGGTGTAAATTATCGATAGTCCATATCTCGGAAACTATAAGAGATAATGCAATTTGGCAACCGGCAATGTAATTAGCATGCCGAATATTACTTGGAATGTGAATTGGAACGGAATCGCCAATAGGTAAGACCATTTTACAGTTTGGGCCCAAGTTAGAAGCAGAGCCTAAGGTGTAAATTATCGATAGTCCCATATCTCGGAAACTATAAGAGATAATGCAATTTGGCAACCGGCAATGTAATTAGCATGCCGAATATTACTTGGAATGTGAATTGGAACGAAATCGCCAATAGATAAGACCCATTTTAGAAATTTGGGCCCAAGTTAGAAGCAGAGCCTAAGGTGTAAATTATCGATAGTCCATATCTCGGAAACTATAAGAGATAATGCAATTTGGCAACCGGCAATGTAATTAGCATGCCGAATATTACTTGGAATGTGAATTGGAACGAAATCGCCAATAGATAAGACCATTTTTACAATTTGGGCCCAAGTTAGAAGCAGAGCCTAAGGTGTAAATTATCGATAGTCCATATCTCGGAAACTATAAGAGATAATGCAATTTCGCAACCGGCAATGTAATTAGCATGCCGAATATTACTTGTAGTGTGAATTGGAACGAAATCGCCAATAGATAAGACCATTTTACAATTTGGGCCCAAGTTAGAAGCAGAGCCTAAGGTGTAAATTATCGATAGTCCATATCTCGGAAACTATAAGAGATAATGCAATTTGGCAACCGGCAATGTAATTAGCATGCCGAATATTACTTGGAATGTGAATTGGAACGAAATTGCCAATAGATAAGACCATTTTACAATTTGGGCCCAAGTTAGAAGCAGAGCCTAAGGTGAGGTTCTCGATAGTCCATATCTCGGAAACTATAAGAGATAATGCAATTTGGCAACCGGCAATGTAATTAGCATGCCGAATATTACTTGGAATGTGAATTGGAACGAAATCGCCAATAGATAAGACCATTTTACAATTTGGGCCCAAGTTAGAAGCAGAGCCTAAGGTGTAAATTATCGATAGTCCATATCTCGGAAACTATAAGAGATAATTCAATTTGGCAACCGGCAATGTAATTAGCATGCCGAATATTACTTGGAATGTGTATTGGAACGAAATCGCCAATAGATAAGACCATTTTACAATTTGGGCCCAAGTTAGAAGCAGAGCCTAAGGTGTAAATTATCGATAGTCCATATCTCGGAAACTATAAGAGATAATGCAATTTGGCAACCGGCAATGTAATTAGCATGCCGAATATTACTTGGAATGTGAATTGGAACGAAATCGCCAATAGATAAGATCATTTTACAATTTGGGAGCAAGTTAGAAGCAGAGCCTAAGGTGTAAATTATCGATAGTCCATATCTCGGAAACTATAAGAGATAATGCAATTTCGCAACCGGCAATGTAATTAGCATGCCGAATATCACTTGGAATGTGAATTGGGACGAAATCGCCAATAGATAAGACCATTTTACAATTTGGGCCCAAGTTAGAAGCAGAGCCTAAGGTGTAAATTATCGATAGTCCATATCTCGGAAACTATAAGAGATAATGCAATTTGGCAACCGGCAATGTAATTAGCATGCCGAATATCACTTGGAATGTGAATTGGGACGAAATCGCCAATAGAAAAGACCATTTTACAATTTGGGCCCAAGTTAGAAGCAGAGCCTAAGGTGTAAATTATCGATAGTCCATATCTCGGAAACTATAAGAGATAATGCAATTTGGCAACCGGCAATGTAATTAGCATGCCGAATATTACTTGGAATGTGAATTGGAACGAAATCGCCAATAGATAAGACCATTTTACAATTTGGGCCCAAGTTAGAAGCAGAGCCTAAGGTGTAAATTATCGATAGTCCATATCTCGGAAACTATAAGAGATAATGCAATTTGGCAACCGGCAATGTAATTAGCATGCCGAATATTACTTGAAATGTGAATTGGAACGAAATCGCCAATAGATAAGACCATTTTACAATTTGGGCCCAAGTTAGAAGCAGAGCCTAAGGTGTAAATTATCGATAGTCCATATCTCGGAAACTATAAGAGATAATGCAATTTGGCAACTGGCAATGTAATTAGCATGCCGAATATTACTTGGAATGTGAATTGCAACTAAATCGCCAATAGATAAGACCATTTTACAATTTGGGCCCAAGTTAGAAGCAGAGCCTAAGGTGTAAATTATCGATAGTCCCATATCTCGGAAACTATAAGAGATAATGCAATTTGGCAACCGGCAATGTAATTAGCATGCCGAATATTACTTGGAATGTGAATTGGAACGAAATCGCCAATAGATAAGACCATTTTACAATTTGGGCCCAAGTTAGAAGCAGAGCCTAAGGTGTAAATTATCGATAGTCCATATCTCGGAAACTATAAGAGATAATGCAATTTGGCAACCGGCAATGTAATTAGCATGCCGAATATTACTTGGAATGTGAATTGGAACGAAATCGCCAATAGATAAGACCATTTTACAATTTGGGCCCAAGTTAGAAGCAGAGCCTAAGGTGTAAATTATCGATAGTCCATATCTCGGAAACTATAAGAGATAATGCAATTTGGCAACCGGCAATGTAATTAGCATGCCGAATATTACTTGGAATGTGAATTGGAACGAAATCGCCAATAGATAAGACCATTTTACAATTTGGGCCCAAGTTAGAAGCAGAGCCTAAGGTGTAAATTATTGATAGTCCATATCTCGGAAACTATAAGAGATAATGCAATTTCGCAACCGGCAATGTAATTAGCATGCCGAATATCACTTGGAATGTGAATTGGGAACGAAATCGCCAATAGATAAGACCATTTTACAATTTGGGCCCAAGTTAGAAGCAGAGCCTAAGGTGTAAATTATCGATAGTCCATATCTCGGAAACTATAAGAGATAATGCAATTTGGCAACCGGCAATGTAATTAGCATGCCGAATATTACTTGGAATGTGAATTGGAACGAAATCGCCAATAGATAAGACCATTTTACAATTTGGGCCCAAGTTAGAAGCAGAGCCTAAGGTGTAAATTATCGATAGTCCATATCTCGGAAACTATAAGAGATAATGCAATTTGGCAACCGGCAATGTAATTAGCATGCCGAATATTACTTGGAATGTGAATTGGAACGAAATCGCCAATAGATAAGACCATTTTACAATTTGGGCCCAAGTTAGAAGCAGAGCCTAAGGTGTAAATTATCGATAGTCCATATCTCGGAAACTATAAGAGATAATGCAATTTCGCAACCGGCAATGTAATTAGCATGCCGAATATTACTTGGAGTGTGAATTGGAACGAAATCGCCAATAGATAAGACCATTTTACAATTTGGGCCCAAGTTAGAAGCAGAGCCTAAGGTGTAAATTATCGATAGTCCATATCTCGGAAACTATAAGAGATAATGCAATTTGGCAACCGGCAATGTAATTAGCATGCCGAATATTACTTGGAATGTGAATTGGAACGAAATAGCCAATAGATAAGACCATTTTACAATTTGGGCCCAAGTTAGAAGCAGAGCCTAAGGTGTAAATTATCGATAGTCCATATCTCGGAAACTATAAGAGATAATGCAATTTGGCAACCGGCAATGTAATTAGCATGCCGAATATTACTTGGAATGTGAATTCGGACGAAATCGCCAATAGATAAGACCATTTTACAATTTGGGCCCAAGTTGGAAGCAGAGCCTAAGGTGTAAATTATCGATAGTCCATATCTCGGAAACTATAAGAGATAATGCAATTTGGCAACCGGCAATGTAATTAGCATGCCGAATATTACTTGGAATGTGAATTGGAACGAAATCGCCAATAGGTAAGACCATTTTACAATTTGGGTCCAAGTTAGAAGCAGAGCCTAAGGTGTAAATTATCGATAGTCCATATCTCGGAAACTATAAGAGATAATTCAATTTGGCAACCGGCAATGTAATTAGCATGCCGAATATTACTTGGAATGTGAATAGGAACGAAATCGCCAATAGATAAGACCTTTTTACAATTTGGGCCCAAGTTAGAAGCAGAGCCTAAGGTGTAAATTATCGATAGTCCATATCTCGGAAACTATAAGAGATAATGCAATTTGGCAACCGGCAATGTAATTAGCATGCCGAATATTACTTGGAATGTGAATTGGAACGAAATCGCCAATAGATAAGACCATTTTACAATTTGGGCCCAAGTTAGAAGCAGAGCCTAAGGTGTAAAATAATCGATAGTCCATATCTCGGAAACTATAAGAGATAATGCAATTTGGCAACCGGCAATGTAATTAGCATGCCGAATATTACTTGGAATGTGAATTGCAACTAAATCGCCAATAGATAAGACCATTTTACAATTTGGGCCCAAGTTAGAAGCAGAGCCTAAGGTGTAAATTATCGATAGTCCATATCTCGGAAACTATAAGAGATAATGCAATTTGGCAACCGGCAATGTAATTAGCATGCCGAATATTACTTGGAATGTGAATTGGAACGAAATCGCCAATAGATAAGACCATTTTACAATTTGGGCCCAAGTTAGAAGCAGAGCCTAAGGTGTAAATTATCGATAGTCCATATCTCGGAAACTATAAGAGATAATGCAATTTCGCAACCGGCAATGTAATTAGCATGCCGAATATCACTTGGAATGTGAATTGGGACGAAATCGCCAATAGATAAGACCATTTTACAATTTGGGCCCAAGTTAGAAGCAGAGCCTAAGGTGTAAATTATCGATAGTCCATATCTCGGAAACTATAAGAGATAATGCAATTTGGCAACCGGCAATGTAATTAGCATGCCGTATATTACTTGGAATGTGAATTGGAACGAAATCGCCAATAGATAAGACCATTTTACAATTTGGGCCCAAGTTAGAAGCAGAGCCTAAGGTGTAAATTATCGATAGTCCCATATCTCGGAAACTATAAGAGATAATGCAATTTGGCAACCGGCAATGTAATTAGCATGCCGAATATTACTTGGAATGTGAATTGGAACGAAATCGCCAATAGGTAAGACCATTTTACAATTTGGGCCCAAGTTAGAAGCAGAGCCTAAGGTGTAAATTATCGATAGTCCATATCTCGGAAAACTATAAGAGATAATTCAATTTGGCAACCGGCAATGTAATTAGCATGCCGAATATTACTTGGAATGTGAATTGGAACGAAATCGCCAATAGATAAGACCATTTTACAATTTGGGCCCAAGTTAGAAGCAGAGCCTAAGGTGTAAATTATCGATAGTCCATATCTCGGAAACTATAAGAGATAATGCAATTTGGGAACCGGCAATATAATTAGCATGCCGAATATTACTTGGAATGTGAATTGGAACGAAATCGCCAATAGATAAGACCATTTTACAATTTGGGCCCAAGTTAGAAGCAGAACCTAAGGTGTAAATTATCGATAGTCCATATCTCGGAAACTATAAGAGATAATGCAATTTGGCAACCGGCAATGTAATTAGCATGCCGAATACTACTTGGAATGTGAATTGGAACGAAATCGCCAATAGATAAGACCATTTTACAATTTTGGGGCCCAAGTTAGAAGCAGAGCCTATGGTGTAAATTATCGATAGTCCATATCTCGGAAACTATAAGAGATAATGCAATTTTGGCAACCGGCAATGTAATTAGCATGCCGAATATTACTTGGAATGTGAATTGGAACGAAATCGCCAATAGATAAGACCATTTTACAATTTGGGCCCAAGTTAGAAGCAGAGCCTAAGGTGTAAATTATCGATAGTCCATATCTCGGAAACTATAAGAGTTAATGCAATTTGGCAACCGGCAATGTAATTAGCATGCCGAATATTACTTGGAATGTGAATTGGAACGAAA